>NW_026526981.1:0-166250 GCF_024362965.1 Panthera pardus | reverse complement strand
ATGTATGTGAGGGGGTGTGATATTGTATGTGTGGTGTGTATGAGGTGTATATGTGGAATGCTTTTGTATGTGTTTAAAGTGTGTGTGTTATATGTGTGGTGGGTTTTTATTTTGTAGTGTGGTGTCTTTTTGTATTGAGTATGTTTGGGTGTGTGTGTTGTATGTATTTTTGTGTGGTATATGTGTTGTATATGTGGTGTGTGTGTGGTTTATGTGGTTTCAGTTTGTCTTGTGTATGTGTTATATATTTCATGCACGTGTTGTGTTTCTGGTGTATGTGTAGAAAATGTGACACATATGTGTTGTGTGAATGTGGTGTGTCATATACTGATGTGTGTGGGTTCTTTGTGCAGTGATTGTGTTGTGTATTGTAGTTCGTGTGTTGTGTGTTGTGTGGAGGATAAGTAGGTAGGGCTGGAACATTCCTGGATTGGGGAAGCCTGGGAAAATGTGGGAAAACCTCGGGTCTCACAAAGTCCCCCTTGATGTCACCATGTAAACATTCAAGATGCCTCCCTAATAATTCCAGTCTGTCTGCATCTTAGATGTTGTGGACATAACACCAGATCACAGAAAGAGGGACTAATGGACCAGACCAGCCCATTATTCACACTAAATTAGAGGTGCAAGAAGCAGGGGAGATGGATATGTGCAGAAAAGCGAAGTGCAGAGGAACCAGTCCTTCTGAACACTCAGACAGTCTCCCTGGGATGTTTGTCAGGCTTTGGATACTTAAGGGAAGTCTGTGTCCTATTCCCCCCAAAAAATAGCCACTTCTTTCCTGTTGCCAGGTCTCAGGTGACCTAGGGACAAATCTCAGGAGATCTAAAGCTAAATCTCATGGGAACATGGCAAGAGGAGCAAATGCCTAGCTTAGTCTCCTTTGTGCTGGTTAAGTAGGAAGACCTGGGACATTATTGTATTGGGGACACCTGGGAACACCTAATGTCCCACAAATGCTCCCTGACACCACCACACCAGCACAAAGACACAAAGTATCTCACACATATTTCCTGCCTCTCTCAGTATCCTGGGTAGAGTAACAAGAGACTACTGAAATAAGGATTAATGGTTTGGGTGGCCGGTTATTCACCCTAAACTAAAGTTGACAGTAACAGTAGGGGAAGGGTGTGGGGAGAAACAAGTGCACAGAGGCGGGCTCCTTTAAACACACAGGCAGTCTCTGTTTTTTTGTTCCACGCTTTGGAATCTTCAGAGCAACATGAGTCTGTCCTTCCCCCAAAGAAAGCTCCAACTTCTTCCCTGAGACCTGATCTCACATGATGAATGGCCCAATCTCATGAGATCTACAGCAAAATCTTGCAGTCTCAAGCCAAAGTTCATGGAAACTCAGCACTAGGAGAAACTCCTTAGCTTACCACCTTTTGTGCATGATAAGTAGGTAGGGCTCGGACATTCCTGTTACTCATGCTAAAGTAGAGGTGATAGCAACAGGAGATCAGGGGGTGGGAGACGCAAAGTGCACAGGAACTGGCTCCACTGAACACACAGGCAGGCTGCCATTTATCCTTCCAGGCTTAGGAAACTTCAAGACAGTCTCTGTCCTGCCCTTAAGGAAAACAGCCACCTATTTTCTGTTGACAGATCTCACATGATCTAGGTGCAAGTCATGTGAGATCAAAGGACAAATATTGCAAGATCTCAGACCAAACACTGCAGAAAGGATGCTAGATCCTAGATGTGTTTTGGTCTGGTTGTTGAAAGAAGCTTGATAGATTAGAGAAAAAAAGGGAAAGATAAGAAAAGAAGAAAAAATAGGGAAAAAAGGAAACCATTTGAAAATTTGAAAAATGAATGCAAAATAGAATAAAATGAAATGATAAAGTAAAATATAATTTTAAAAATTTACAAAAAATAAAAATAAAAATTTATAAAAAAGTAAAAATTATAGTAGAAAAACTTAAAGAAAAATCTTTTTAATAAAAATGGAAAATAAAAGTAAATTTTTTCTCTTTCTGTATTCAAGAAAAAGAAAAAAATTGAATAAATGGACCAGCAAACAGAATGAAATACGACTGATATTACATTTGGTTTCCTGTAGAAGTCAAACTATGAAGCACTTTATAGTCTGTACACCAAGCAGATGGAGAGACTTGTGATGTTCATCAAGAGTGCAGTTGACCCAGTTGGGTGCAGCTTAGTATAATAGCAATCAGACAACACAAGGTAATGCTGGCTTCATAGAAAGAGTTTGGAAGTTTTCCTTCCATTACCTTGATTTCAAAACCAAAGACCCTAATAAAAAGGAGAGCTATAGACCAATATCCCTGATGAACATGGATGCGAAAATCCTCAACAAGATATTAGCCAAACGGATCCAACAATACGTTAAAAAAATTCACCACAACCAACTAGTATTTATACTTGGGATGCAGGGCTGGTTCAATATCTGCGAAACAATGTGGTACATCACATCAATAAAAGAAAGGACAAGAACCACATGATCCTCTCAATAGATGCAGAGAAATCATTTGATGAAATACAGCATCCTTTCTTGATAAAAACCCTCAAGAAAGTAGGGATAGAAGGATCATACCTCGAAATCATAAAACCCGTATATGAAAGACCCAACTCTAATATCATCCTCAATGGGGAAAAACTGAGAGCTTTCCCCCTAAGGTCAGGAACAAGACAGAGATGTCCACTCTCTCCACTGTTCTACATAGTATTGGAAGTCTTAGCAGCTCTGTTTTCCACTAGATGGTACTGCTTAGCTTACTGGGGTGGATAGTTGTGGCACTTGCAGGTGTTTTTGTGCATGCATGGGAGGGGTGAAAATGGCATCACCCAGCTACCCAGTCTCTGGTATTGGAACTCTGTGCTCTCCCCGACCAGCAATGAAGCACACCTCCTTTGATTCCAGCTTCCATCCACTCCCTGCTTTTACACTGTCCATGACCAAGCCATCAGGGTGCCAGATGGCACCTCCCTCCTGAGTTTTATCTCAGATGTGTCTGTGTTTCCCAACCCCTTACTTCTGAGGGGGGACCCACTCAGAACTTCTGGGGGAGGGTCTCACTGAGCAATGGCCGGGTGCCTGCCCACCCCCAGGAACATTTGTAGGACTGTGCTGCTGCTGACGCCCAGAGACTGTGGCTAGGTGCCAGCCCACCCCAGAAGTTCACGCAGTCATGTAGCAGCAGGATTTCAGGGTTTATGGAAAATCACAACACGCATCTGTCTCCAGGCTTCCCCCTTAATGTCTTTGTTCCAGCACCAGTGAATGTGGTTTTCTCCAGGGTCCACTGGGACCTTTGCCTGTGGGGCGGCCGCACATCTTCTATCAAATGTCCTTCCAGCAGGGAACCACCTCTCCCCATTTGGCCCAAA
This sequence comes from Panthera pardus, assembly GCF_024362965.1. Taxonomy (NCBI): domain Eukaryota; kingdom Metazoa; phylum Chordata; class Mammalia; order Carnivora; family Felidae; genus Panthera; species Panthera pardus. Next base: position 162,899 of record NW_026526981.1, on the reverse strand, counting down.
GACCCCTTGGACATCGCTGTTTGCTCCGGGTTTCGCCTTTCCCACCAGAGTACCGCCAGGTATCAGTCTGTGGAGTTTCAGACTCTGCACCCCTCCCCCCCCAGTTTATAGAGTCTTAATGGAGTTTAAACCCTCTCCTTTTCTCCTTTATCCCTTTTTTGTTCAGTTCCTGCAGCTGTTTCCACTTTTCCACTTTCTTTTCAGCTGCTTAAGGGGGGGAGGTGCTTTTCCCATACTCTCCCCCATCTCAGTCCTCTCTCAGCAAGCAAAAACAGCTCCCTGCCCCCCGCAGCTTCTCTCTCTCCCAGTTCACCTCTCCATGCCATATATCTGCTGAGTTCTGTAGTTCAGGTTGTGCATATTGTGTTAATCCTCAAATCAGTTTTCTAGGGGTGCAGGATGGTTTAGTGTTGATCTGACTGCATTTCAGGGATGAGAGATACAAAAAACAAACAAAACTTCCATACTGTTCTGCCATCTTGGCCCCTCCAGCCCATTCATTTTCTATTTATTTGGTACATGTTTACAGTACTGCACCTGGAATACTGAAGGGCAGGAAGTATGAGCAAGGCACTTCATGTGTTAGTGCTGTTGCCATCTGCATGTGTTTGTGGGAACCTGGTTGTTACCAGGAGTCCCCAGTCCAGAAATGTACCAGCACCCCATATTTACCCTACACAAATGAGGGTAGGCTAGGGAGTTCCCATTCCTGCTGGGTTCCCAGGATATGTGTCCTGAGATCTCATGCACTTTGGACTTAGGTCTCATGAGATTTTCCCCTAGATCATGCTAGATTTTTCAACAGGGAAGTCTGCCATGTTTTAGAGGAGCAGGACACAGACTGGACTGAAATGTCCCAAGTCTGGGAAAGCTCACCACAGGGGGTCTGTTTGGGTGTTCACAGGAACCACTTCTCATGAACCACATTGTTTCTCCCTACCACTTCTGCCCTCTGGTTTCTATCATCTGTAGTTTAGCATGAAAAACACATTACAGCTCATTTCTTCCTATTTCATTGGTAATTTAGCTCTACTGCACCTAGAAAGCCAAGAGGCAGGAAGTATAGCTAGGTACCCTGTGTGTTAGTGCTGGTGGCCTCTATGGGCTTTTGATTGACCCAGGTTGTACCCAGTAGTCTGCAGTCCAGGAATGATCCAGCCCCACCAATTCACCTTTCACAAAATAAGCTAGGTTAGGGAGTTCCTGTTCCTGCCCAGTACCCTCAAGATTTTCCCTGATATCTCATGAGATTCAGCTTTAGATCTATGATAATTGCCCTTAGATCATGCAAGATTTGTCACCATGAAGTGTGACTACATTTTACTGGGGGCATGACAGACATGGACTGTGATGAAATGTCCCAAACCTGGGAAAGCTCTCAGAGAGTCTCTGTGTTTATAGGAGCCAGTTCCTGTGCATGTTGTTTCTCCCTAACATCATTACCTCTGTTTTTCATAACTTATAGTTTAGGGTGAAAAACTGATGGTCTGGCCAATTCCTTTGTATTTCATTGGTACATGTTTATCATACTGCACCTGGAATGCAGAGAGGCAGTAAATATGTACAAGGAACCCCATGTGTTAGTGCTGGTGGCATCTCTGGGCATTTGTGGGAACCTGGCTGTTTCAAACAGTCCCCAGTTCAGAAATGTCCTAGCCCTGCCGATTTACCCTGCACAAAAGAGGCTAAGCTAGGGAGTTCCCACTCCTGTCTAGATCCTGTGAGATTTGTCTCAAGATTCATGAGTTTGGGCTTTAGAGCTTGAAGATTTGCCCCTAAATTATTCCAGATTTGTCAACAAGGACTGGCTGCACTTTGGGTGGACAGGATAGACAGAGTGCCCTGAAATGTCCAAAGCCTGGGAAAGCTCTTGGGGAGTCTGTGTGTTCACAGGCACCAGGTCCTGGGCACATTGTTTCTTCCTACCTCTCTAGCCCCCCGGTTTCTATTACCTGTAGTTTAGATTGAACAATAGATGGTCTGACATATTTGTTCCTCTTTCATTGTTATGTGTTTAGCCCTACTGAACCAGGAAAGCTGAGAGGCTGGAAGGATGAGTGAAGCACCTTGTGTAGAAATGTTGGTGGCATATGTGAGATTTTGTGTGACTCTGATTTTCCCAGCAGTCTACAATCCAGGAATGTCCCAAACTTGCCAATTTACCCCACAGGAATGAGGCTAAGCTGGGGAGTTCCTGCCCCCGCCAAGTTTATGCAGAATTTGGTCTGAGGTCTTGTGAGTTTTGGCCTTACATCTCCAAAGATTTGCCCCTAAATCATGATAATTTGTCAACAGGGAAGACTGGCTGCACTTTTGGAGGGCAAGACATATACAGCCTGTGCTACAATGTCCAAATACTTAGAGCTCTCAGGGAGACAGTTTGTGTGTTTACAGAAGCTGGTTCCTGTGCATCTTACTTCTGCCTATACCTTCTGCTTTCCTGTATCATTCATACGTTAGCCTGACTAATGGGTCATCTAATCCATGCATTCCTATTTCATCAGTCTGTTGTTAGCATTATCTCTCCTAGAATACTCAGAGGCAGGAAGTATGAGCAAGGCACCCCATATATTTTTTCTGTTACCATCTGCGTGTGTTTGTGGGATGCCAGGTGTTCCCAGCAGTTCCCAATCCAGAAACATCCCAGCCCTATTTACCTTATACAACTGAGGCTAGGCTAGTGAGTTTCCTTTCCTTATGAGTCCCTGAAATATGTGGCATGAGCTATCACAAGATTTGGACTTACATCTCATGACATTTTGCCTTAGATATTGCAATATTTGCTGCTAGATAATGCAAGATTTGTAACAGTGAAGTGTGGCTGCGTTTTAGGGGCAAGACAGATACAGAATGTGCTAAAATGTCCAAAACCTGGGAAAATTCTCATGGAGCCTGTGTGTTCACAGGAGGCAATTATTTTACATGTTGTTTCACCCTACCCCTCCTGACCTCTGGTTACTATCACCTGTAGTTTATGTAAAAACAAAAACAAACAAACAAAAAAATGGGTGGTCTGGCCCATTCATTCCTATTTTATTGGTACATGTTTAACTACTCTACCAGGAATGCCAAGGAGCAGGAAGTATGAGAGAGGCACCTCATGGGTTAGTGCTGGTAACATCCATAGTTTTTTTGGATCCAGATGTTCACAACAGTCACCAATAAAGGAATGTCTCCACCCTGCCAATTTACACTGCACTAATGGGATCTAAGTCCAAATCTCGTGAGATGGTGAGATCTCAGGCCAAATCCCATGGGAATTTGGCAAGAGCAGGAAATACTCCTTAGCTCAGCTTCATTCCTACAGGTTAAATTGTAAACGCTGTGACATTCCTAGATTAGGGACTGCTGGATACAATTGTGGTCAAAGGCCAACAGATGCCACTAGCACTAACAAAGTGCCTCATTCATGCTTCCTGCCATTTGGCGTTCTAAATGTAGTAGGGCTAAGCATGACTAAACATGGAATAGGAATGAATGGACCTGAATACCTATTTTCCCTGATAAAGTACAGATGATAAAACCAGAGGGCAGGAGGGGTAGAGGGAAACAACATACATTGGAATTGGGTCCTGTGAACACAAAAATAGACTCCCTGAGTGCTCTCCCAGGCTTTGGACATTTCGATGCATCTTTGTCCTGTCCGGTCTATCCTAAAATACAGCCACACTTCCCTTTTCATTAATCTGATCTAGAGGCAAATCCTCCCAATATCTAAGGTCAAAGAAAGAGATACCTAAGTCTAAATATTGAGAGAATTGGCAGGAATGGGAATTCCCTAGACTAGCCTCATTCTTGCAATAAAATAAGCAAGGCTGGGACACTCTTGCATTGGAGATGGCTGGGAACACACCCAACCTGCTGAAATGCAGCCAGGCTTTCCTCTTGGCAAGTCTCCCCAGGTCTGAGTCCAAATCTCACAAGATCTAAGTCCAAATCTCGACAGATTTCAGATGATATAATGAGGGCACTTGGGAAGAGTGGGAACTCCCTAGACTATCCTTGTTCATGCAAGGTAGATAGGCAAAGGTGGCCATTTCCAGGTTGGGGACTGCTGGGAACACACCAGCCTCCCTGAAACACAGCTAGTCTTCCCTTTCAGCAAATCTCCCATAATGTAGGGGAAAATCTCATGAGATCTAAGGCCCAATCTCAGGAGATCTTGGGCGACATATGGTGGGAACTCATAAGGAGCAGGAAATACCTGGTCTAGTCTCATTTCTGCTAAGGGATATAGACAAGGATGGCCATTTCTGGACTGGGGACTCCTGGGAACACACACCCCCTTAAATGCAGCCAGGCTTCCCTTTTGGCAAATCTCATGTGATCTAGGGGAAAATATCATGAGACATAAGGTCAAATCTTTCAAGAGCCCAGGTGACATAAGAGGAAAACTCAGCAGGAGTAGGAACTCTCTAGGCTAGAGACTTTCATGCAGGGGAAATATTCGTGGATGACTATTTCCAGATTAGGCAGAGCCTGGAGCAACTGGGGTCCCATGAGGCTCATGGACAGCAACAGCACAAATATCAGAGGGGACGTGCTCATACTCTCTCAGCAGTTTTGGTGCAGTGGACTCAACACTGACCAATAAAATAGGAACAAACAGGCCACATGGCTCATTATTCATGCTAAACTAGAGGTGATAGAAACAGGAAGGTGGCAGCTATAGGAAAAAGCATCATGCACTGGAATCAGTTCTAGTCTCAAGAGACTTGGACTTAGATCTCGCAAAATTTGCATCCAGATCATGTGAGATTTGCCAAAAGGGAAACCTGACTGTGTTTCATGGAGGTAGGTGTGTTCCCATCAGTTCCCAATCAGCAAAAGGCAATCCTTCCTATTTCCACTGCAGAAGTGAGGCTATATTAGGTATTTCCCACTCCTGATGAGATCCCCCAAAATCTTGTGAGATTTGGACTTAGATCTTGAGATATTTAGCCCTAGATCTCATAAGGTTTGACCCAACATCATCAAAGATTTGCTAAAAGGGAAGCCTGGCTGCATTAAGGGGGGGGGGAGTGTGTTCCCAGCAGTCCTCAATCCAGAAATGACCATCCTTGTCTATTACACTGCATGAATGGGTTAGACTAGGTATTTTCCACTCATGAAGAGTCCCCATGATATGTCTGCTGAGATTTTGTGAGATTTGGACATAGATCTTGTGAGATTTGCCCCTACAACCATGTGATATTTGCCATCTGGGGTATCTGGCTGTGTTTCAGTGGGGCAGTGCAGACCCAGACTGCACTGAAATATCTGAAGCCTTGAAGCTCTCAGGGAGTCTGTGTGTTAACAAGAGATGGTTCCAGGATGCAGTGCTTCTCCCTATGCTTCCCACCTTCCTATTTATATCTCCTCCAGTTTAGCATGAATAATGGGACATATAACCCATTTTCTCCTATTTCCCTGTTCCATGTTTATTTCTGCTGTACCAATGAGGCTGAGAGAGGCAGGACATATAAGCGTGACACCACCAGTATATGACCTGTGTCCATCTGTGATCTTTCCTGGGACCCCAGGTGTTCCAGTTAGTCCACAATGTGGAAATTGCCATCCCTGAATATTTTCCCTACATGAATGAGGGTAGGCTAGAGGGTTCATGCTCCTGCCGAGTTCTCATGATATATTGCCCTAGAGCTCCTGAGAGTTGGACTAAGATCACAAGAGATTTGGTCTTAGATCTCATGAAATTTGCCCCAAATAATGCAAGATTTGCCAAAATGGAAGCCTTGCTGTGTTTCAGGGGGCAGGTGTTTTTCTAGCAGTCCCCAATCCTGATATGGCCATCACTTCCTATTTCCCCTGCAATGAAGAGTCTATACTAGGTACCTTGCATTCCTGATGTGTTCCTGTGTATGTCCTCTGAGATCTCCCAAGATTTGGATTTAGGTACCATGAGATTTGGCCTCAGATCTCTTGAGACTTGCCCCTAGATCATGAAAGATTTACCAAAAAGTAGCCCTGGATGCATTTCAGGGAAGCAGGAGTGTTCCCAGAAGTCCCAAATCTGGATGGCCATCTTTGCCTTTTTCCCTTGTACAGAGGAGGCTACATTAGGTATTTCCTACTCCTTACGAGTTCCATCAATATGTCGCCCAAGATCTCGTGAGATTTGGCCTTAGATCTCATGAAATTTCCCCCCACATCATGTGAGATTTGCCAACTGGGATATCTGGTTATGTTTCAGTGGGGCCAGGCAGATGCAGACTGTGTTGGCATGTCCAAAGCGTGGAAGATCTTAGGGAGTGTGTTTGTATATTAAGAAGAGCTGGTTCCAGAATGTGGTGCTTCTTCCTACAGTTCCCACCATCCTGTTTCTATCATCTCTAGCATGAATAATGGACCACCCAGACCATTTGTTCCTATTTCATTGGTCCATGTTTGCTTTAGTGCACTGAGAAGTCTAAGGGGCACCTGGGTGGCTCAGTCGGTTGAGCATCCAATTTTGTCTCAGGTCATGATCTCACAGTTAGTGAGTTCAAGCCCTGTATTGGGCTCTGTGATGACAGCTTGGAGCCTGGAATCTGCTTCAGATTCTGTGTCTCCCTCTCTCCCTGCCCCTCCCCTGCTCTCTCTCTCTCTCTCAAAACTAAACATTAAAAAATAAGTCAGAGAGGCAGGAATTATGACCATGGAACCTGTGGTATTTGTGCTGTTGCCATCTTTCAGTGTCTGTGGGACCCACATGTTCCAGGCAGTCTCCAATCCGTAAATGGCCATCCCTGTATATTTGCCCTGCATGAATAATTCTAGGCTAGGTAGTTTCCTTGCATGAACTGTTCTAGGCCAGGGAGTTCCTGCCCCTGCCTATTTCCCACAATATGTTGCCAGAGATCTGTTGAGATTTGGCCTTAGATCTCATGAGATTTGCCAACAGAGAAGCCAAGGTGCCTTTCAGGGGGTGGCTGTGTTCCCAGCAGTTTCCAATCCATAAATGGCAATCTCTGCTTATTTCTCCTGCAATAACAAGGCTAACCAGGAAGTTTCTGCTCCCATCCTGTTCCTGTAACATGTCACCTGTGATATCCTGAGATTTGGAGTTTGAGCTCTTAAGATTTGTCCCTTGATCTCAAAGAATTAGCCAAGAAGGAAGTTTTTCTGTTTCTTGAGGTGGTGTGCTCCCAGTCATCCCTAATCTGGAAATGGCCATCCCTGCCTGTTTCCAGGACATGGAAGGTTCCTGCTAGGGAACCTGCTCTTGCTAGTTTCCCCTGATATATCACCCAATATTGTACGAATTTTTACTGAGATCTCACAAAATTTGCTCCTAGACCATGCCATATTTGCCAAAAGAGAAGTCTGGCTGCATTTTGGAGGGGCAGGTGTATTCATAGAAATCCCCAATCTGGAAATGGCCATCGTTCCTTCTTTCCTGTGCATAAATGAGACTAGGCTAGGGAATTCTCACACCTGCCCGCTTCCCGAGATATGCCGCCTGAGATCTTGTGGTATTTGGACCTAGATCTCTCTAGATCTGCCAACAAGGAAGCCTGGTTGCATAAAAGTGTCAGATGTGTTCCCAGCTATTCCCAATCCGCAAATGGCCATCCTTGCCTATTCCCCTGCACGAAGAAGGCTAGGCTAGGGACTTCCCACTCCTGTCAAATTTCCTTGTAATGCTTCCAGAGATCTCGTGAAGTTTGGGCTTAAATCTCACATGATTTCACCTTAGATCTCACAAAAATTTTCCCCTAGATCATGCGAGATTTGTTAAGAGGGAAGACTGGCTGCCTTTCATGGGGTTGGATTGTAGCAGGATTCTCACAGAGTCATGACACCGAGTCATTTCTTTCCAGAATGCAACTTTATTCATGCCAGCACTGCTCATTTGGGTTCATACCCAAAGAACTGAGCCCTGAACACCATGTGGTGTAGTTTTTTATTCCTTTTTTTTTTTTTTACTTCTTTGTCTCCCATATATGGTAACACACAAACATGTAGTCTGATTTAGTCTCATGTTATAAGGTCATGAGGAATGTTGTCGTGTACACGTATAACCAGGTTGCCTTGAGATTTTTTTTTTCCTTAGTGAGGGGACCCTACCACATTTCCCCCTCTGATGCTTGTATCTCTCTATTTTGGGTCAAAGAGCATCATCTTGGTTTAGAGGCTTATATTTCTATAACATCATTACATGAGTGGCCATCTTTTTTAAAATCATGGCCTCAGTGAGACTGAAGACAGACTGTACAATCAGGGGAGCTAAGCAAGGTAGGATTAAGCAACCTCCCAGATTTAGGAGGATAATTTTTGTGAGAGTTTTGAATCTCCCAAAAGTTGAAAAACATCCTCTAAATAACTTCCTGGGGTTTCAACCATTCCAGGTCTGGACGGGGACATACATAGTCCTTTTTATTTGATTTGTGATCTCTATGACTTTTTTCTCATTATCTATTTGTAGGCAGCAGTTGCTTAGGTTAAAACTTTTTATAAACTTTTTTCTCAGACACAAGTAGGTAATCTAAGACCGAGTGATTTTGATAGATAGCATTGCGTGTTTTGGTTTGCTGCTTGGCTAGTAAGTTAAGAGCTCCAGCAGATTTATTGGTTATAATTTTTATAACTGCTTGTAGTCTGATTATGTGGGAGCATGTAAATGGGAGTGTAGTAGACCAAGAACCCATCCTCTGCCCAGGTGTCAGCGCCATAATATTGGATAATATGCTCAGGAGACCATTTATCATCTTTTTAATTGCCAATTTGTAAGTCACACCACTTCCTTTGAGTCTCCCTACCCTCATACACTTGAACTCCCAAATGTTTCCCTCTGGTAAGTGGGAGCAGGAAGAAAGATGGATAAATAGTTTCCAGCAAATATGACCCTGACGAGACTGAGGGAAGTACTACATAGGTTGTCCTTCCACATATCTAGTATAGTCCCTCCGGGGTCTGCCATTTGATAGCTGCATTGACATTGTCCCAGGCCTCTCAGAGATGAGACAAGGGTGGGGATCTGGCTCAGGGTGATCTGGGGCCCCCCACCATTGGGTTTTCTGGACAGTTCAGTTATAAAATCTTTGGCCTAGGCATGTTAAGTTTTTAACAGAGACAATGATGAATTTTTCCCCACCAGGCAAGACAGTTTTTCCAAATATTTGAGCTTTTGAGGAGCCAAACCCCAGTAGCAGGACTGGGGTATTTTGTTTTACTATAAGGCCTGTGGGGATCTAATTTTCTAGTCTCTTATGGCCATTGTTTCCCCCATGTTGGTACCAATGAAGCATCCTATTCACAAAAGGAAGGTGAGTGCTAACAGAAACCTCTCACTTCACTTCCAGTTGGCTGGGGTGACCTTGGCCAACCCTATGGCAAAGAGTAGAGCAAGACTCACAATAATAGTGAGAAACAGTGCATCACAGTAAGGAAACAGATGTAGAAAATGAGGAGAGTTGTTTTTTCAGACCATCGATTTCTCAAGATTCTGCTGTACATAAATTAGTCAGCTTCCAGAGTGACTAAAGCAGGCCTGCAATTTCCTGGAGGCTCTGGAGTTGCAGATTGCTTTTTCTGTATGGTCAGCTTGCACAGCATTGATGGATCAGGAATTTACTTTCAGTTTCAAGATGCTGGCTTCACTCTGCTGTGATGAATCCAGGGACCCACCTCAGCTACCTTTACTGCATTAACGGTGGACAAAATGACAGTGAACAGGCCCCTCCAGAGGGATTTTAGGTGTTGGACATTTTAGTCCTTTATCTATATCATATCTCCTAGTTTAAAAAGGTGGGCATCTGTGGTCAGACTCACAGGTAATCACTCCCTCTCCCAGTGGTGTAAGGTGGTTAGGGTAGAGCCGAGGGCCCACATCTGCTGCCTTAGGGTTAGATTGCCTATTTTATTTAGATCCCCACTTATGCTTTTGATAATAGGGAGAGGGTGCCCATAAGGGATTTCATAAAGGGAGAACCCCATCTGCTTTTTTAGCCTTCCACTTGCAGCTGTAGTCTGCCTCCCTGAAGGTCCCTTATCTCTCCTTGCCTAATGTTAACTCTTTTCCTATTTATCCACCCCCCCCCCAGAATAGGGCCCCTAAGTGCTGTTAGGGAACAGGCATGATGACCATTCTGGCTTCTTCTAGCTGATAAGGGAGAGTGTAGGGGTACAGCAGTTAGAGGCTACCCAAGGGTTGGTCTAGTGGTCCCTGGTATGATTCTACCATGGAAGGCTAGCAGGCATGAGGCAGCATAAACATTAGCAGATACAAAGAGAAAAACACAAAGTAAAGATTATACTGACCAAAAAGATGGTATGTTAAGATAATGTCCCCAGCTTCCAAACCTGTCAAACAATCTAGGAGAGACCCTAACTTTGTACACAGCATATTTCAGGGAATCACTCATAACCCAGGTGATGGAGGAACAGGAGTAGTAAGTATTAATGGTGGCTCTCTTTTCAAGAGTTTGGCCCTAATAATTTAAAAAATGTTTTTAAAGCATCTAATGCTTTCGAAGTGTTATTTAGAGTTTTTCTAAGTACGAGCAGACAGTTTGCTTTATTTTGAGGTGTAAAACTTTTCCAATAACCAGGAGTTCTACTAGAGATAGAGTCAAGGCAGCCATTTATCAGTATTAATTTGCAAATTTTTAGGTAAGCCAAACCTGGGTATTATTTTATAAAGCAGAACTTTTGTTACTTTTTGTACCTTTTTTGTCTTGCAGGGAAAGACCTTTACCCAATTAGTAAAAGTATCAACTCATACCAACAGATGTTGGAATTCCTTTGACCTTGGTATATGAGTGAACGTAATTGTCAGTTTTTCCTGGATAGCCTCCAGTTTCTTGATTGGGAGAGCAAGTTTGTGGTTGAAAGGATTGTTTCTAAGACATATTTCACAGGCTGATACTGTTGCATCCACACGACTCCTGAAACAGAACGCTATGGACACCAGTGACAGTCACAACAAAATTTATTGCAATGAGAGGCAAGGCCAACCGATCAGGACCGACACTCTTGACCAGAGTGCGGTCTCAAACAGCCGGGTACAGAATTTTTATAGCCGACCACATTGTTTTATCATCACCTGGGGACAGAACAAAGAAATAGTTCCCAGATGGGGGTGGAAACAGTTCAGACGTGCCCTTGCCCCAATCCAATCAAACACTAAACCAGTTGATTTCCCTTAAACTTTTGTTCCCTTGATTGATAGGACAAGGCTATCTCTTAATCTACAGTGTTAAAGCTGTTATTTCTTAAGGCTACAGGTTAGCCCTACACTACAATTTAACCCTTACAATGCTACTTGCTGAACTGTCCTTGACAAATTTTTTTCAGTAAACATCTTTTGGGCCATTTGATAAGTTTTGTCCCTCCCTAAATGAAAGGCCTGATGCTATGTTTTTTTATCTTTTAGCTCTGTGAGCTCAATAATAGTAATTGCCCTGCTCTGTTTATAACCATTCCAAGTGCTGGAGACAGTGTCTATGAATCAGGCCCCAGTTTATTTTCTTGGAAGAGTAGGTGGGATTGAGTCTCCTTTAATAATTGATATAGCAGGCAAATTATTTTCCTGAACCCTGGTATCTACAGCCTACAATATCCAGTAATTCCCAAAACTTATACAATGATTTGTTTTGGAGTTTGTAGTACTATAGTCTCTAATTTAGTTATAATCTCCCTTCCTAGCAAGGGAGTAAAGCTCTCTGGTATTATTAAAAAAGAATGAGAAAAAATTAGTTTTTCCCATTTGTATCCCAGAGGCTGAGAGAAGTTTAGTTATACGTTCATGCTACATTTGGATAGTTAGCCTAGAGTGGAAAGGAGGACAGAAAAGGTAACTCTGGTATCAAGAAGGAAATGAACCAGTTTTCCTTCTATAGTTACCTTCTAGTTACCCAAGGCTCTAGGTTTCTGATAGTTGGTTTAGGGAGCTACCGCGAGGATACCCAGGTCCCATCAGTCCCTTCCAGGGACATTGGTTATCTGAGCCATCACAGATAGAGGTCCCTGAGGGCATTCAGATCGCCAGCGATTGTCTCCACACAAGGGGCATGGCTTATGGGGTTTTCATCTTGGTTGTCCCCTCTGAGGACGTTCTCATTTTTAGTGCTCTGAATGACCATATAAATGGTACTTGGTGCCAGGACCTCGAGAAGTCTGGTCTGATGTAGTACGTAAGGCTACAACTAAGGCCTCAGATTTTTTAAAGCCTCTTTTGTGTTTGTTTTATTCTCCTCTTGATCTTGGTTAGAATATACCCAATTGGCAGCTCATAAGAGCTCCTCCAGAGTCCCTTCCAGATCAACAGCCAGTTTTTGCATTTTTTTCTCAATATCTGGTGCTGATCAAGTGACAAATTTGTCTTTTACAATCATCTCAGCCTCAGGGGTGTTAGGGGAGATATCCATACATTTAATGAGAGGAAGGCCACTGGGGTTTTATTTTATGTCTATAAGATAGTGGCTAATTTAACGTAATTTAAAGGTTTAACCTTAGACCTCCTGACCATATATAAAATTTTTTTTAAAGATTTTTCTTTACAAACCTTTTACAACTTTGCTTTTAGATTTTTTTCTCCCTTTTTATTTATTTATTTATTTATTTATTTATTTTTTCCAATATATGAAATTTATTGTCAAATTGGTTTCCATACAACACCCAGTGCTCATCCCAAAAGGTGTCCTCCTCAATACCCATCACCCACCCTCCCCTCCCTCCCACCCCCCATCAACCCTCAGTTTGTTCTCAATTTTCAACAGTCTCTTATGCTTTGGCTTTCTCCCACTCTAACCTCTTTTTTTTTTTTCCTTCCCCTCCCCCATGGGTTTCTGTTAAGTTTCTCAGGATCCACCTAAGAGTGAAACCATATGGTATCTGTCTTTCTCTGTATGGCTTATTTCACTTAGCATCACACTCTCCAGTTCCATCCACGTCGCTACAAAAGGCCATATTTCATGCTTTCTCATTGCCACGTAGTATTCCATTGTGTATATAAACCACAATTTCTTTATCCATTCATCAGTTGATGGACATTTAGGCTCTTTCCATAATTTGGCTATTGTTGAGAGTGCTGCTATAAACATTGGGGTACAAGTGCCCCTATGCATCCGTACTCCTGTATCCCTTGGGTAAATTCCTAGCAGTGCTATTGCTGGGTCATAGGGTAGGTCTATTTTTAATTTTTTGAGGAACCTCCACACTGCTTTCCAGAGCGGCTGCACCAATTTGCATTCCCACCAACAGTGCAAGAGGGTTCCCATTTCTCCACATCCTCTCCAGCATCTATAGTCTCCTGATTTGTTCATTTTGGCCACTCTGAGTGGCGTGAGGTGATATCTGAGTGTGGTTTTGATTTGTATTTCCCTGATAAGGAGCGACGTTGAACATCTTTTCATGTGCCTGTTGGCCATCTGGATGTCTTCTTTAGAGAAGTGTCTATTCATGTTTTCTGCCCATTTCTTCACTGGGTTATTTGTTTTTCGGGTGTGGAGTTTGGTGAGCTCTTTATAGATTTTGGATACTAGCCCTTTGTCCGATGTCATTTGCAAATATCTTTTCCCATTCCTTTGGTTGCCTTTTCGTTTTGTTGGTTGTTTGCTTTGCAGAAGCTTTTTATCTTCATAAGGTCCCAATAATTCATTTTTGCTTTTAATTCCCTTGCCTTTGGGGATGTGTCGAGTAAGAGATTGCTACGGCTGAGGTCAGAGAGGTCTTTTCCTGCTTTCTCCTCTAGGGTTTTGATGGTTTCCTGTCTCACATTCAGGTCCTTTATCCATTTTGAGTTTATTTTTGTGAATGGTGTGAGAAAGTGGTCTAGTTTCAACCTTCTGCATGTTGCTGTCCAGTTCTCCCAGCACCATTTGTTAAAGAGACTTTTTTCCATTGGATGTTCTTTCCTGCTTTGTCAAAGATGAGTTGGCCATATGTTTGTGGGTCTAGTTCTGGGGTTTCTATTCTATTCCACTGCTCTATGTGTCTGTTTTTATGCCAATACCATGCTGTCTTGATGATTACAGCTTTGTAGTAGAGCTAAAGTCTGGGATTGTGATGCCTCCTGCTTTGGTCTTCTTCTTCAAAATTACCTTGGCTATTCGGGGCCTTTTGTGGTTCCATATGAATTTTAGGATTGCTTGTTCTAGTTTCGAGAAGAATGCTGGTGCAATTTTGATTGGGATTGCATTGAATGTGTAGATAGCTTTGGGTAGTATTGACATTTTGACAATATTTATTCTTCCAATCCATGAGCAGGGAATGTCTTTCCATTTCTTTATATCTTCTTCATTACCTTCATAAGCTTTCTACAGTTTTCAGCATACAGATCTTTTACATCTTTGGTTAGATTTATTGCTAGGTATTTTATGCTTCTTGGTGCAATTGTGAATGGGATCAGTTTCTCTATTTGTCTTTCTGTTGGTTCATTGTTAGTGTATAAGAATGCAACTGATCTCTGTACATTGATTTTGTATCCTGCAACTTGGCTGAAATCATGTATCAGTTCTAGCAGACTTTTGGTGGAGTCTATCGGATTTTCCATGTATAATATCATGTCATCTGCAAAAAGCGAAAGCTTGACTTCATCTTTGCCCATTTTGGTGCCTTTGATTTCCTTTTGTTGTCTGATTGCTGATGCTAGAACCTCCAACACTATATTAAACAACAGCGGTGAGAGTGGGCATCCCTGTCGTGTTCCTGATCTCAGGGAAAAAGCTCTCAGTTTTTCCCCACTGAGGATGATGTTAGCTGTGGGCTTTTCATAAATGGCTTTTATGATCTTTAAGTATGTTCCTTCTATCCCGACTTTCTCAAGGGTTTTTATTAAGAAACAGTGCTGGATTTTGTTAAAGGCCTTTTCTGCATCGATTGACAGGATCATATGGTTCTTCTCTTTTTTTTTTTTTTTTTATTAATGTGATGTATCACGTTGATTGATTTGCGAATGTTGAACCAGCCCTGCATCCCAGGAATGAATCCCACTTGATCATGGTGAATAATTCTTTTTATATGCCATTGAATTCGATTTGCTAGTATCTTATTGAGAATTTTTGCATCCATATTCATCAGGGATATTGGCCTGTAGTTCTCTTTTTTTACTGGGTCTCTGGTTTAGGAATCAAAGTAATACTGGCTTCATAGAATGAGTCTGGAAGTTTTCCTTCCCTTTCTATTTCTTGGAATAGCTTGAGACGGATAGGTATTATCTCTGCTTTAAATGTCTGGTAGAACTCCCCTGGGAAGACATCTGGTCCTGGACTCTTATTTGTTGGGAGATGTTTGATAACCAATTCCATTTCTTCGCTGGTTATGGGTCTGTGCAAGCTTTCTATTTCCTCCTGATTGAGTTTTGGAAGAGTGTGGGTGTTTAGGAATTTGTCCATTTCTTCCAGGTTGTCCAATTTGTTGGCATATAATTTTTCATAGTATTCCCTGATAATTGTTTGTATCTCTGAGGGATTGGTTGTA
Organism: Panthera pardus; assembly: GCF_024362965.1. Taxonomy (NCBI): domain Eukaryota; kingdom Metazoa; phylum Chordata; class Mammalia; order Carnivora; family Felidae; genus Panthera; species Panthera pardus. The sequence goes on along the minus strand of NW_026526981.1, from coordinate 147,500 downwards.
ATCATTCCATTTTCATTCATGATTTTATCTATTTGGGTCATCTCCCTTTTCTTTTTGAGAAGCCTGGCTAGAGGTTTATCAATTTTGTTTATTTTTTCAAAAACCCAACTCTTGGTTTCGTTGATCTGCTCTACAGTTTTTTTAGATTCTATGTTGTTTATTTCTGCTCTGATCTTTATTATTTCTCTTCTTCTGCTGGGTTTAGGCTGCCTTTGCTGTTCTGCTTCTATTTCCTTTAGGTGTGCTGTTACATTTTGTATTTGGGATTTTTCTTGTTTCTTGAGATAGGCCTGGATTGCAATGTATTTTCCTCTCAGGACTGCCTTCACTGCGTCCCAAAGCGTTTGGATTGTTGTATTTTCATTTTCGTTTGTTTCCATATATTTTTTAATTTCTTCTCTAATTGCCTGGTTGACCCACTCATTCTTTAGTAGGGTGTTCTTTAACCTCCACGCTTTTGGAGGTTTTCCAGACTTTTTCCTGTGGTTGATTTCAAGCTTCATAGCATTGTGGTCTGAAAGTATGCATGGTATAATTTCAATTCTTGTAAACTTATTTTTTTTTTTTATAATTTTTTTTTTCAACATTTTTTATTTATTTTTGGGACAGAGAGAGACAGAGCATGAACGGGGGAGGGGCAGAGAGAGAGGGAGACACAGAATCGGAAACAGGCTCCAGGCTCCGAGCCATCAGCCCAGAGCCTGACGCGGGGCTCGAACTCACGGACCGCGAGATCGTGAACTGGCTGAAGTCGGACGCTTAACCGACTGCGACACCCAGGCGCCCAATTCTTGTAAACTTATGAAGGGCTGTTTTGTGACCCAGTATATGATCTATCTTGGAGAATGTTCCATGTGCACTCGAGAAGAAAGTATATTCTGTTGCTTTGGGATGCAGAGTTCTAAATATATCTGTCAAGTCCATCTGATCCAATGTATCATTCATGGCCCTTGTTTCTTTATTGACCGTGTGTCTAGAAGATCTATCCATTTCTGTAAGTGGAGTGTTAAAGTCCCCTGCAATGACCACATTCTTATCAATAAGGTTGCTTATGTTTATGAGTAATTGTTTTATATATTTGGGGGCTCTGATATTCGGCACATAGACATTTATAATTGTTAGCTCTTCCTGATGGATAGACCCTGTAATTATTATATAATGCCCTTGTTCATCTCTTGTTACAGCCTTTAATTTAAAGTCTAGTTTGTCTGATATAAGTATGGCTACTCCAGCTTTCTTTTGGCTTCCAGTAGTATGATAAATAGTTCTCCATCTCCTCACTCTCAATCTGAAGGTGTCCTCAGGTCTAAAATGAGTCTCTTGTAGACAGCAAATAGATGGGTCTTGTTTTTTTATCCATTCTGATAGCCTATGTCTTTTGGTTGGCGCATTTAATCCGTTTACATTCAGTGTTATTATAGAAAGATACGGGTTTAGAGTCATTGTGATGTCTGTATGTTTTATGCTTGTAGTGATGTCTCTGGTACTTTGTCTCACAGGATCCCCCTTAGGATCTCTTGTAGGGCTGGTTTAGTGGTGACAAATTCCTTCAGTTTTTGTTTGTTTGGGAAGACCTTGATCTCTCCTTCTATTCTAAATGACAGACTTGCTGGATAAAGGATTCTCGGCTGCATATTTTTTCTGTTTAGCACAACTGAAGATATCGTGCCAGTCCTTTCTGGCCTGCCAAGTTTCAAAAGAGAGATCAGTCACGAGTCTTATAGGTCTCCCTTTATATGTGAGGGCACGTTTATCCCTTGTTGCTTTCAAAATTTTCTCTTTATCCTTGTATTTTGCCAGTTCCAGTATATGTCGTGCAGATCTATTCAAGTTATGTCTGAAGGGAGTTCTCTGTGCCTCTTGGATTTCAATGCCTTTTTCCTTCCCCAGTTCAGGGAAGTTCTCAGCTATAATTTCTTCAAGTACCCCTTTAGCACCTTTCCCTCTCTCTTCCTCCTCTGGGATACCAATTATGCGTATATTATTTCTTTTTAGTGTGTCACTTAGTTCTCTAATTTTCCCCTCATACTCCTGGATTTTTTTTATCTCTCTTTCTCTCAGCTTCTTATTTTTCCATAACTGTATCTTCTAGTTCACCTATTCTCTTCTCTGCCTCTTCAAACCGAGCCGTCATGGTTTCCATTTTGTTTTGCATTTCGTTTAAAGCGCTTTTCAGCTCCTCGTGACTGTTCCTTAGTCCCTTGATCTCTGTAGCAAGAGATTCTCTGCTGTCCTCTATACTGTTTTCAAGCCCAGCGAATAATTTTATGACTATTATTCTAAATTCACTTTCTGTTATATTATTTAAATCCTTTTTGATCAGTTCATTAGCTCTTGTTATTTCCTGGACATTCTTCTGAGGGGAATTCTTCCGTTTGGTCATTTTGGATAGTCCCTGGAGTGGTGAGGACCTGCAGGGCACTTCCCCTGTGCTGTGGTGTATAACTGGAGTTGGTGGGCAGGGCCGCAGTCAGTCCTGATGTCTGCCCCCAGCCCACCACTGGGGCTACAGTCAGACTTGTGTGTGCCTTCTCTTCCCCTCTCCTAGGGGCGGGATTCACTGTGGGGTGGCGTGTCCCGTCTGGGCTACTTGCACACTGCCAGGCTTGTGTTGCTGGGGATCTGGCGTATTAGCTGGGGTGGGTAGGCAAGGTGCACGGGAGCAGGAGGGGTAGGCTTACCTCACTTCTCCTTAGGTGATCCACTTCTGGAGGGGCCCTGTGGCAGCGGGAGGGAGTCAGACCCGCTGCCGGAGATTCGGCTCCGCAGAAGCACAGAGTTGGGTGTTTGTGCAGAGCGAGCAAGTTCCCTGGCAGGAACTGGTTCCCTTTGGGATTTTGGCTGTGGGATGGGCGAGGGAGATGGCACTGGCGAGCGCCTTTGTTCCCCACCAAACTGAGCTCTGTCGTCCGGGGGCTCAGCAGCTCTCCCTCCCTTTGTCCTCCAGCCTTCCCGCTTTCTGAGCAGAGCTGTTCACTATGACCTCCCAGACGCTAAGTCGTGCTTGCTGTCGGAACACACTCTGTCCGGCCCCTCCGCTTTTGCCAGCCAGACTCGGGGGCTCCGCTTGGCCGGCAGGCTGCCCCTCCACCCCAGCTCCCTCCCGCCAGTCTGTGGAGCACGCACCGCCTCGCCGCCCTTCCTACCCTCTTCTGTGGGCCTCTCGTCTGCGCTTGCCTCTGGAGACTCCGTTCTGCTAATCCTCTGGCGGTTTTCTGGGTTATTTAGGCAGGTGCAGGTGGAATCTAAGTGATCAGCAGGACGCGCGGTGAGCCCAGCGTCCTCCTATGCCGCCATCTTCTTATCTCTCTCCTCATGTTTTCTCTGCTTTTAGATTTTTGACGTAAGAACCCCCCACCTTTTTTTTCCCAAACAACCAGTCTCATTTAGGACAAAATTACTCTTTTTTTTATCTTTAACAAAAAATGTATTTGCATTCCTTATATATATATTTTTATATATCTACTTTTTACATGCAGAGTTGCTTTCCTTATTTTCATTAATCTTAACTACATTTAGCAGAATTTTAACTCTTAAAAATCTTGATCTCCGGTGAAAACTAAGTAGTGACCAATTGTGAACTGTTGCATCACAATTTCTTAGATGGCAAACTTATGAATCAAGCACAAAGAATGTTTTCCAACATATCCAAATACCCTTAGTTTTTCTGCAACAAGTCAAAAGCACAAACCTACATGTAAGAGGATTTAGCCTCTTATATTGTTAGATATCCAATGAATTCAATCCCAATTTATCATTCAAGCAAAAACTTTAACATTTTAGGGTTACTAAAGACTTTAAAAGCAATCTTAACAATTACCCATGAAAACTATGTGACAAAGTTAACCATTAACTTAAGTCATCCTTTTGCTAACAAATTGAAACAGAGATAACATGAGCTTATTTGACCTTCCACAAATCTAAGGAGAATAAAAGGTTATTTTAATTTAATGTTGATAAATATTGTCTATCTCAAAGCAACAAACTTAAAGTAGTTTAAACACTGTTCCCCCATGGTTAATTTTTACCTAGAGCATTGGTGGGGAAATCTGAAATGGATGGTCTTCACTCCATGACCTCTAGGGTGGAAGGAGGAGCTGATAGTTCCTGAGGCATTGAGGAGTCAGTTATGCAGGCCACCTCCAAGGTGGTGCAGAAACAGGAGTGGGAGAAGGGAAGGCAGAAGATGTGAGGTGCCAGCATAAGGCAGAGAAGGAGAATTCCCAGTTTTAAATCTTGTCAGCTCAGACAGAGGAGTGGACTCCAGGTTTCTTTTCTTTTGTTTTGTTTTCCACTAGTGGAGTTAGGCAGTCCATGTCAGTCCGGAGAAGACAGGGAATTTCCCTGAAACAAAAGAAGTTTCGGCAGCTGCTTGGGAATATTCCTTAAAGTCCTTGTTCTGAGGTAGAGTAACCAGAGACAGTTGTCTCTAATTATCATAATCACTGACCCAGGAAATGAATGAGAGACAAGTCCCCACACACAGTTATACAGCGACTCCAACCTGCTGCCCAGCGCCTTAAGGGTTGCGTCTTCATTTCTCATCACTTGTGGAACTACTAGGACAACTCTCGGAGGTGATCAGGCTCCCCTTCTGCTTCTTAGGGGAAGGTCTGCCAAAACGAACCCAGGTTTCTATCAGTCTGATGGGCGGAGCTCCCTGAGCTGGTTCCTGGGCCTCATGGGTTCCTTTGGTGCACACCAGGTCCTTGCCCTGGTCCACTGGTGCCAGGCAAGGTCACCTCTCCCAGCGCTCTGAGGTTCGTATCCCTGGTGGCAAAGGAGGTGGAAATGTCTCCGAATCTGGGATGTGAACCCCCAAGTAATGTAGCAGGATTCTCACACAGAGAGTCATGACACTAAGGCTTTTCTTTCCAGGAAGCAACTTTATGCATGCCGGCACTGCTCAGTTGCGTTTGTATCCAAAGAACTGACCTCCAAACACCACGTGGTGTAAATTTTTATACATTTTTTTTACTTCTTTGCCTCTCATATATATAGGCACACAAACATGTAGTCTGATTAAGTAGTCTCATGTTACAACGTTGTAAGGGATATTGTCATGTACGTGTATAACCAGGTTGCCTTGAGGTTTTTTTTTTTTTCTCGCTTAGGGAGGGGACACTACCACAGGATGTATTCCCAGCAGTCTCCAAAATGGAAATGGCCATTTACTTGCCTATTTACCCTGTGGAAAGGAGGCTAGGCTAGTGACTTCCCGCTCCTGTAGTGTTTCCATGATCACCCAAGTTCTCTAGAGATTTGGACTTACATCTCATGAGATTTGGCCTTAGATCTTGAGAGAGCTGCCCATAGATCACATGAGAGCAAGGTTCCTTGTGTGTTAGTTCTGATGGAGTTTGTGGTCTTTTGTGTTACCCTGTTTTTATCCAGCAATCTCCAAGACAGCAATGTCTCAGCCCTGCCTGTTTGCATTGCAAGATCGAGGCTAGTCTAAGGTGTTCTCCCACCTGCTGAGTTCCCTCAAGATGTGACCTGAGATACTGCAAGATTTAAACTTAGATCTTAGATATTTGGCTTTAGATCTCAAGGGATTTGCCCCTGGATCACATAAGATTTGTAAACAGGGAAGAGTGACTGCTCTTTATGGGGCCTGGAGACACACAGATTGTGCTGAAATGTCCAAAGTCTTGAAAAGTGTTCAGGAAGTCTGTGTGTGTGTTCAAAGTAGCCATTTGCTGTTTATTTCTCCCTACCCTCCTGACCTCCAGTTTCTATCACCTGTAGTTTAGCACAAAAAATGGGTGGTACAGCCCATTCGTTCCTACTTCATTGGCCCATGTTTATCCCTAATCCACCTAGACCTCCAGAAGGCAGGAAGTAGGAGCAAGGCATATCATGTGCTAGTTTTGTTGGGATCTATGGGTTTTTGTTTGACCCTATATGAACCCAGAAGTCCCCAACCCAGGAATGTCACAGCCTTGCCAATTTTCCCTGCAGTTACCAGGCTATGGCTAGGGGGTTCCCACTCCTGCCCAGTTACTGTAAGATCTGGCCCCATATCTTTCAAGATCTGGACTTAGATATTGTGAGATTTAATCTTTGATCTCGCAAGATTGGCCCCTATATAACATGAGTTTTCTGAAAAGGGAAGCATGGCTGCATTTTCCAGGTCCAGGACAGACATGGACTTTGCTGAAATGAACAAATCCTGGGAAAGCTCTCAGTGAGTCTGTTTGTGTCTTCACAGGATCCAGTTCATATGTGCATTGTTTCACCCTACCCCTCATCCCCTCTAATTCCTATCACCTGTAGTTTAGCTTGAAAGCAGGGTGATGTGGCCCATTCATTCCTATTTCATAGGTTTGTGTTTAGCCCTACTGCACCTAGACCACCAAGAGGCAGGAAGTATGAGTCAGGCACCATGTGTGCTAGTGCAGGTGGCATCTGTGGGCTTTTGTTTGACCCCCTTTGTAGCTAGCAATCTACAATCCAGGAATGTCCCCTCCTTGCCAATTTTTTCCTGCAGGATTGAGGCTACTCTAGGGAGTTGCCATTCCTGCTGGATTCCATTGGATTTGGCCCAAAGTCTCTCCAGACTTGCCTTAGATACATCACGCAAGATTTGCCAACAGGGAAGTATGGCTACATTTTAGGAGGGTAGGAAAGAGACTGTGATGAAATGTCCAAAGTTGGGAAAGCTCTCAGGGAGTCTCTTTGTTCATAGGATCCAGTTCCAGTGCAAGTTGTTTCTCCCTACCCCTCATGCCTTCCAGTTTATATCACCTGTAGTTTAGCATGAAAAACTGGAAGTCTGGACCATTCATTCCTATTTCATAGGTCTGTGTTTATCCCTGCTGCACCTAGAACACCGAGAGTCAGGGAGCATGAGTGAGGCACCTCGTGTTAGTGCTAGTGGCATCTGTAAGCTTTTCTTTGACTCCCTTTGTCCCCAGAAGTCCTCAATCCAGGAATGTCCCAGCTCTGGGACACTGCAAGATGATACAATGCTAGGGAGCTGTTCCAGTTAAATTTAGCTGAGCTCTCATGAGATTTGGACTTATATCTCATGAAATTTGCCCTTAGATCTCACTAGATTTCTTTCTAGAGCACACAAGAGTGAGGAAACTCATATGTTAGTGCCGATGTCTTCAGTGGGATTTTGTTTGACTCCTTTTGTACAGTATTCCCCAACCCAGGAATGTCCCAGCCCTACCCACTTACCTAGCAGGAATGAGGCAACCCTAGGGAGTTCACACTCCTGACAAGTTCCCTGAAGGTTTGGCACTAGATCTCATGAGATTTGGCTTTAGATCTCTCGAGATTTGCTTCTAGAGCACCTGAGAGCCAGGCACCTTGTGTGTTGGTGCTGGTGGTGGATGTGGGCTTTTCTTTGACCCCATTTGTACCCAGTCACCCCCAATTCAGGAATATCAAGAATGAGGCTATGGTAGGGAGTTTGGGCGGCTAATCTGTTGCCACAAGATTTAACACAAGATCTTCAAGATTTAGACTTATATTTCATGAGATTTGGCCTTAGATCTCCTGAGATTTCCTTCTAGAGCACATAAGAGTGAGGCATGTCCTTGTTTACTGCTGGTGGTAGCTGTGGGGTTTTGACACAGTTTATATCCATCGGTTTGCAATCCAGGAATGTTCCAGGCCTGCTATTTACCCAACAGGAATGAGGCTACTCTAGGGAGTTTGCACTCCTTCCAAGATCTCACAATATTTGGCTCAAGATATTGTGAGATATGGACATGTATCTCATGAGATTTAGCCTTCAAACTTTGGAGATTTGCTTCCAGAGCACACAAGAGCAAGGGACCTTGTGTGTTTGTGCTGGTGGTGTCTGTGGGCTTTTATTTTACCCCATTTGTACCTCGTATTCCCCCATCCAGAATGTCTCTTTACCCATCAGGAAAAGCAGTTATGCTAAGTTGCTGCTCCTAAGGACACCGGCAATATTTGATCTGAGATCTCATGAAATCTGGATTTAAATCTCATGCAATTATCCTGAGATGACACGAGAGTTGCTTCTAGAGCACATGAGAGTGAGGCATCTCATGTGTTCCTGCTGGTGACTTCTGTGGCCTTTTTTTTTTTTACCCCATTTGTATCCAGCAGTCACCAAACCAGGAATGTTTAAACCCTACAAATTTACCCTGCAGGAATAAGGCCAGGGTAGGAAGTTCACACTCCTGCCACATTCCCATGGGATTTGGCCCAAATTTTGCAAGATTTGGACTTTGATCACGTGAGGTACGACCTTACATATCACAAGATTTGTCCCTAAATCACATGAGGTATGTCAACAGGGAAGCCTGGCTGCATTTTAGGGGGGGAGGACAGACGCAGTTTGCACTAAAGTGTCCAAAGCCTGGGAAAGTTCTAAGGGGGTTGTTTCTGTGTCCACAGGAGCCAGGTCCTGTGCCCACTGTTTCTTCCTACACCTAATGAATTACACTTTCTGTTACCTGTAGTTTAGCCTGAAAAACTGGCTGCCCAGTCTATTTGTTCCTATATCATGCATCCGTGTTTAGATGTACTGCATATAGAGCACCATGAGGCAGGAAGTATGAATGAGGCACCTCTTGTGTTAGTGCTGATGGTGTCTGTGGAATTCTGTTTTACCCCACTGGACCCAGCAGCCACTAATATAGGAATGTCCTACCTTTGCCAATTTACCCTGCAGGAAGGATGCTAGGCATGGGAGTTCCTGTTCCTGCCATGTTCCCTCAAGATTTGGCACATTATCTCATGATATTTGGATTTAGATCTCTTGAGATGTGGCCTTATATCTCACAAGATTTGCCCCTAGATCACACCAGATTTGCCAACAGGGAAGCATGGCTGTGTTTTAGCATGGCAGGACAGACACTATATGTGCTGAAATGTCCAAAGCCTGGAAAAGCTCCCAGGGAGTCTATGTTTTTGCAGGAGCCAGTTCCTGTGCACGTTGTTTCTCCCTACCCCATGTATCCTCCAGTTTCTATCACATCTAGTTTAGCATGAAAAATGGGTGATTTGGCCTATTTGTTCTATATACTTGGGTCCTTATTTAATCCTACTGCACCTAGATTGCCAAGAGGTATTAGTATGAGACACCATGTGTGTTAGTGCCAGTGGCCTCTGTGGGTTTTGTTTTACCCCATTGGTAACCAGCAGGCCCTAATCCAGGAATATCCCAACCCTGCCCATTTACCATGCAGGAATGAGCGTAGGCTAGTGTGTTACTGATCCTGCCCATTCCCCAAGAGATTTGGCTTGAGCTATTGCAAGATTTGGATTTAGATCTCATAATATTTGGCCTTAGATCAAGCATAATTTGCCTCTAGAACACACAAGATTTGTGAAAAGGGAAGCATGGCTACGTTTTAGTGGGGCAGGACAGGCACAGACTGAGCTGAAATGTCCAACACCTGGTAAAGTGCTCAGGGAGCCTCTTTGTGTATCGCAGGAGCAGGCTGTTAGTTCCTACCCCTCATGCCCTCCAGTCCTATCACCTGTAGTTTAGCATGAAAAATGGGCAGTGTGGCACATTAGTTCCAAATTCATTGTTCCTTGTTTAGCCCTACTACTTCTAGAATGCCAAAAGAAAGGATGTATGAGTGAGGCACCTCATGTGTTAGGGCTGGTGGCATCTGTTCGCTTTTGCTTGACCCTGTTTGTACCCAGAAGTCCGCAGCCCTACTAATTTAGCCTGTAACAATGAGGCTAGACTAGTGAGTTCCTGCTGCTGCCGAGTTCCCACAAGATTTGGCCTGAAATCTCACAAGATTTAGACTTAGATATTGCAAGATTTGGCTTTGATCTCATAAGGTTTGCCCCTAGCTCACATGAGGTTTGTAATATGGAAGTGTAGCTACATTTGGGAGACCAGGACAGACACAGACTGAGCTGAAATATCCAAAGCCTGGGAAAGCTCTCAGGAGCTCTCTTTGTGTGTTCACAGGATCCAGTTCCTGTGCACACTGAACATAACTTCTCCTTACCTCTCAGCCACCCTGTTTCTATCACCTGTAGTTTAGCCTGAAAATAGTTGGTCCATCATATTCATTCCGATTTCATTGGTCTGTGTTTAGCCATACTGCACCTAGAGCCCCAAGAGGCAGGAAGTATGAGAGAGGTACTTCATGTGCTAGTGCTGGTGGTGTTTGTGAGCTTTTGTTTGACCTTGTTTGTACCCAACATTCTCCAATCCAGGAATGACATAGCATTGCCAAATTACCCGGGAACAAGTCTAGGCTAGTGAGTTCCCACTATTGCTGAGTTCCCTCCAGACATTACCCAAAATCTTACAAGATTTGGCCTTAGATCTTATGACATTTGCCCCTAGATCACACGAGAGTGAAGCACCATGTGTGTTGGTGCTGGTGGGGTCTGTGTGCTTTTGGTTGACCTTGTTTGTACCCAGCATTGCCCAATCCAGGAATGTCCAAGCCCTGTAAATATACCTGCAGGAATGAGGCTTGGCTAGGGAGTTCCTGATCCTGCTAAGATCATGAAGGTTTTGGCCCAAGGTCTCACAAGATTTGGCTTTAGATCTGTTGAGATTTTCCTCTAGATCACACGGGATTTTTCAACAGGGAAGTGTAGCTGTGTTTTAGAAGGCCAGGAAAGACACAGACCATGCTGAAATACCCAAAGCTTGGGAAAACTCTAAAGGAGTCTGTGTATTCACAGGAGCCAGATTCTGTGCACGTTGTTTCTCCCTACCCTCTATACCCTCCAATTTCTATCACCTCTAGATCAGCTTGAAAAACAGGCAGTCCAGCCCAAAAGGCAGGAATTATGAGGGATGCACCTTGTTCATTAGTGCTAGTGACATTTGTGGACTTTTGTTTTATCCCTTTGGGCCCAGCAGTACCCAATGAAGGAATGTCCAAACATCACCAATTTACCCTGCAAGAACGAGGCTAGACTAGGTTGTTCCAAATCCTACTGTTTTCTGGCAAGAATTGTCCCTAGATTTCCCAAGATTTGGACTGAGATCTCATGATATTTGACCTTAGATCTCACAAGATTTTCCTCTAGATCACAGGAGATTTGTCAACATCGAAGTGTGGCTGTGTTTTGGGGGCCAGGACAGACACAGACTTCACAATCCAAATCCTAGGATTGCTCTCAGAGAGTTTGTGTTCACAGGAGCCAGTTCTTGTGCACATTGTTTCTCCCTACCTTTCATGCCCTCCAGTTTCTATCACCTGTAGTTTAGCCTAAAAAATGGAAGGCTTAACATATTTATTCCAATTTCATTGGTCAATGTTTATCCCTACTGTACCTAGAATGCCATGAGGCAGAAAGTATGAGGCACCTCATGTGTTAGTGCTGATGGTGTCTGTGGGCTTTTATTTGACCCCATTTGTACCCAGCATTCCCCATTGCAGGAATGTCCCAGCCCTACCCATTTACCATGCAGTACCAAGCCTACACTGGGGAGTGCACATTCGTCCCATATTCCCTCAAGAGATGGCTGGAGATCTTGTGAGATTTGGACTTAGATCTCAGGAGATATACCCCGTGATCACACAGGATTTGTCAACAGGGAAGTGTGACTACCTTTTAGTGGGTCAGGACAGACACAGACTTCACTGAAATGTCTAAAGCCTCAGAGCTGTCAGGGAGGCTATGCATTTACAGGACGCTTTTTCTATGCTCCTTGCTTGTCCCTACATCTCCTGCCTTCCTGTTTCTATCACATGTAGTTTTAACATGAATAATGGGCCATCCACCCCAGTCATTCCTATTTTATTTGTCTTTGTCTAGCACTACTTCACCTAGAAGGCTGAGAGTGGCAGGAAGAATGACCGCAGCACCTCCTGTATTTGCAATGTTGCCCTTGGCTTGCATTTCTGTGACATTAGTTGCTCTAAGCAGTCCCCAATCCAGAAATGTCTGAGCCCTATTTACCCTACACAAAATGGGTAACTGCACAAAATGGCTAAACTGTAGAGTTACCTGGCTGTCAAGTTCCTAAAATATACGGCCTGAGATCTCCCGAGATTTGGACTTAGATCTTGAGAGATTTGTCTGTAGATTACACAGATTTGTCAACAGGGAAGTCTTGCTGAGTTTTAGGGGGCCAGAATAGACACAGACAGGATGAAATGTCAAAATTCTGGGAAAGCACTCAGCCATTCTGAGTGCTCACAGGAGCCCATTCCTATGCACATTCTTTCTCCCTACACCTCATACCCTGCAGTTTTTATCACCTGGGGTTTAGTATGAAAAATGAGCAGTCTGACCCATTGGTTTCTAATTCTTAACCTCCTGTGTTAGTGCTAGTGGTGTCTGTGTCATTTTGTTCAATTCTGTTTGTATCCAGCAGACCCCAATCCAGGAATGTTCCAGCCCTGCCAATTTACTCTGCAGGAAGGAGGCTAGGCAGGGGAGTTCCCATTCCTGCAGAGTTTTCGTGAGACTTGGCCCCATATCTTGTCATATTTGGAGTTAGATCTCATGGGATTTGCCTTTTGATCTCACAAGACTTGCCCCTAGATCACATGAGATTTGTCAACAGGTAAGCCCTGCTGCATTTGGAAGGGGGGGAGTTGTGGAGCAGAATTGGAAAGGACTGGCTGAAATGTTCAAAGCCTGGGAAAGCTCTCAGGGTGTATGTGTGATCACAGGAGCTAGATCCTTTGCATATTGTTTATCCCTACCCCTCATGCACTCTGGTCTCTATCATCTGTAGTTTAGCATGAAAAACATGTGGTCTGGCTCATTCATTCCTATTTTATTGGTATGTGTAGCCCCTACTTCACCTGGAACACTAGATCATGGACGTATGAATAACAAACCTCCTGTATTTGCACTGTTGCCTACTGTGTGCATTTGTGGGACCCTGGTTGTTCCCAGCAGTCCCCAATCCAAGAAGGTCCCATCTCTGCAAATTTACCCTTCACAAACGAGGCGAGGATAGGGAGTCCCAACTCCTACCCACTTCCTATGAGATTTGGCCTGAGATCTCTCCAGTTTTGGCCTTGGATCTCAGGAGATTTGCCCCTAAATCACATGAGATTTGTCAACATGCTAGACAAGCTGCACTTTACTGAGGCAGGACAGACAGAGACTGCATGAAATAATCAAAGCTTTGGAGCTCTCAGAGATTCTGTTTATAGGAGCTGGTTCCCTAAGCATGTTGCTTCTCCCTACCCCTCATGCCCTTCTGTTTCTATCACCTGTAGTTTAGCATGAAAAATGGGATGTCTGGCCCATCTGTTCCTATTTCATTGGTACATGTTTAGCCCTGCTGCACCCAGAATGCGGAGATCCTGGAATCATAAGCAAGGCATCTCCTGTATTTGCACTGTTGACATCTGTGTATGTTTGTGAAATCCAGGAATTTGCCATCCCTGCCAATTTACCCTCCACTAAGAGACTGGGTTAGGGAGTTACCATTACTCCCAGTTCCTGCAATATGTGCCCTAAGATCTCGTGATATTTGGACTTAGATCTCACAAGATTTGCCCCTAGATCACCTGATATTTTACAACAGGGGAGCCTGGCTATGTTTTAGGGGGCAAGAAAGACACAGACTGCACTTAAATGTCCAAAGCCTGGGAAAGCTCTCAAGGAGTGTTGTTGTGTGTTGTCAGGAGCCAGTTCTTTTGCACATTATTTCCCCCTGCCCCTCCTGTACCCCAGTTTCCATCTCCTGTGGTTTAACATGTAAAACAGGACATCCAGCCCATTCCTTCTCATTTCATTGGTCCATGTTTAGTCCTACTGTACCTAGAAGCCAGGGTTCCAGATGGGCCAGGAACAGATGGAAGTATGAGCAAGACACCTCCTGTGTTAGTGCTGGTGGTTGTCTGTAGGCTGTTGTGGGACCACAATTGTTCCCAGCAGTCCTCAATCCAGGAACATCTCAGCCCTGCCAATTTACCCTGCATGAAAGAGTCTAGACCAGGGCATTCCCACTCTTTCTGAGATCCCAAGAAATTGGTCTGAGGTCTGGCAAGATTTGGCCTTAGGTCTTGAGACATGAAGTATGAGGTTGACGCCTTGTGTCTTCTGCTGGTTACATGTATGGGACTCTTGTGGGTTCATGGGTTTTCCCTAGTTTTCCCAATTCAGGAATATCACAACCTACGTACTTACCTTGCAGAAAAGAAACTAGGGTAGGGTTTTCCCCTTCTGCTGAGTTCTCACAAGATTTGGCTTGAGGACTTTTGAGGTTTTGCCCTAGATCTCTGAGACTTGTCCCTAGATCATGCTAGATTTGTCAACAGGGAAGATGTGGCTGCCTTTTAGAGCAGTAGAACAGACACAGACTCTCCTGAAGTGTCTAAATTTCTGGAAAGTGCCCAGGGAGTCTATTTTTATGTTAACAGGAGCCAATTCCTATGCACTGTGCTTCTCCCCACACCTTTGGCACTCCTGTTTGTTGCACATCAACTTTATTGTGTATCACTGGTCTAGTGATAGATACCTATTGTGTATCACTGGCTAGTCTGGTCCATTGGCTCATCTTTATGTGGTGTTTAAGCCACTACACCTACAATGCTGAGAGAGACAGGAAGTTTGAGGGAGGTGCTGGTGTCTTTCTGCTGGTTACATGTAGGGGACTATTGTGTGTCTGAAAGTTTTCCCTTGTGTCCCCAATCCAGGAATATTGCATCCCTACCTAGTTGCCCTGCAAAAAAGAGGCTGGACGAGGATATTACTACTCTTGACATCTTCTCAAGATACTTGGCGTGAGATCTTGCAAGATTTTGCCTTAGATCTCAGGGAATTTGGCCCTAGATCATGAGAGATTTTTCAACAGGGAAGAGATGGCTCCATTTTAGGGGTTGGGACAGACACAGACTGCCCTGAAATGTCTAAAGCCCAGGAAAGTGCTTAGGGAGTCTTTCACAGAAGCCAATTCCTGTGCACTGTGCTTATTCCCTCACCTCTGACACTCCTGTTTCTTGCATGTCAACTTTTGTGTGTATCACAGACCAGTCTGATCCATTGGTACTCCTTTCTGTGTCCTGGTGTTTAGCCACTGAACCTAAGATGCAGAGAGAGACAGGGTGTATGAGGGAGATGCCTGTGTCTTTCTGCTCATTACATGTATGAGACTGTTGTGGATCTGTGAGTTTTCTCTTGTGTCCCCAATCCAGGAGTATCACTATTCTATCTACTTACCCTGCAAAAAGAGGCTAGGCTTGGGTGTTCCCTCTCCTGCTCACTACCGTGAGATTTGCCTTGAGATATTTCATGATTTCTCATTAGATCTTGGGAGATTTGCCCTTAAATCAGTGAAGTTTGTCCACAGGGAAAAGGTGGCTGTGTTTTGGGGGGCCAAGTCAACACAGACTGCCCCAAAATGTCCAAATCCTGGGAAAGTGCTCAGGAAGATTGTTTGTGTGTTCGCAGGAGCCAATCCCTGTGCACTGTGCTTCTCTCCACGCCTCTGACACTCTAGTTTCTTGCACGTCAACTTTTGAGTATATCATTGTCCAGTCTGGTCCATTGGCGCTTCTTTCTGTAGTCTGGTGTTTCAACCACTGCACTTAAGATGCTGAGAGAGTCAGGAAGTATAAGGGAGATTCCTTGTATCTTTCTGCTGTTTACATGTATAGGACACTTGTGGGTCCACAGGTTTTCCCTGGTGTCCCAAATCCAGGAATATGACAACCCTACCTAGTCACCCTCCAGAAAAGAGGATAAGCTTGGGTATTCCTGCTCATGCTGAAGTCCTGGGAGATTTGGCCCTAGATATTGCAAGAACCTGGTTTAAATATCATGAGATTTGGCCTAGATCAAGCAAGACTTTTCAAAAGGGATGACTTTCTCAAGTGCCTAAAGCTTGGAGAAGTGCTCAGAAGTCTGTGTTCAGAGGATCTGATTCCTTTACACTGTGCTTCTCCCCACAACTCTAACATTTCAGTTTCCTGCATGTCAACTTTACTGTGTATCACGGGCCAGGCCAGTATGATTAATCAGCACCTGTTTCTTAGGCCTGGTGTTTCACCCACTGCACTATGGTGCTGAGACAGATAGGAAATGTGAAGAAGATGTCTTGTGTCTTTCTGCTGGTTACATGGAGGGGGCTCTTGTGGTTCTACATGTTTTCCCTGGTGTCCCCAATCCAGGAATATCCCAACCCTTCCTAGTTACCCTGCAGAAAAGAGGCTAGGCTAGTGTGTTCCCTCACCTCTGACTTCTCACAAGATTTCACCTTAGATCTCTCAATGTTTGCCCCCTAGAGCACATGATATTTTCCAACAGGGAAGAGATAGCTGTGTTTGGGTGGCAGGACAAATAGAAATGGCTCTGAAGTGTCCAAACAGAAATTCATTAGCATTAATTACATACCTTCTATGTTTCCCAGCCTTTGAGTGTTCATGCAATTCTTTCATTTGAGGCATAATCTTTTCAACTCTTAACCACTTCACAGTAAACAACTCTCACCCCTACAACCAATATAATTTATGCTATTGAGGGATTCATACAGGAAAGGGGTGTATGTCTCACATTGTCCATGTATAGTCTGACATACTTCTCACATGTCACATAGTTTTCACATGACAGAGAGTGTTAGAGATTGAGAAAGGGAAAAAGCAACTCAAAAAAAATTTTTTTTGGTGACTACTGAACAGAATCCAATCCTTGGCATATGGTGGGTGTTCAACAAATATTTATTGACTGGATGAAAGAATTTTGCCAATGTCTCTGTTAGAAAATATGTACCATCAGAGTCAGTTATAAAGCCATCTCTTCATTTATTTATTATTTTATTCATTGATTTAAAAACTAGCTGTAAAGCTCCTACTTCTTTGTGCCAGCAACTGGCAATGTAAAGATGAACAATACACAGTCTCTGCCGTTGAGAAAGCCAAGGAATAATCAACATGGACTGTTACTGAACACATGCTCAGTAACACATGTGTTTAGAACACATGTTCTAAATAAATAAATAAATAAATAAATAAGCCTGGGGAAGAGTAACCAGTCTTAAAGCTGTCTTATGCTGGACTGTGTTTAATTCTTGGGCAGTTTTCCCCTAGGGGAGGTGCCATGCTTAAGAATTGTAGTTTGGTAGGAATGCAAGCTGGTAAAGCCACTCTGGAAAACAGTATGGAGGTTCCTCAAAAAACTAAAAATAGAACTACCTTACGACCCAGCAATTGCACTACTAGGCATTTATCCACGGGATACAGGTGTGCTGATTTGAAGGGACACATGCACCCCTGTGTTTATAGCAGCACTATCAACAATAGCCAAAGTATGGAAAGAGCCCAAATATCCACTGATGGATGAATGGATAAAGAAGATGTGGTATATATATACAATGGAGTATTACTTGGCAATAAAAAAAAAAATCAGTGTCTCCCTTTCACTCTGTCCCTCCCCTGCTCTCTCTCTCTCTTTTAAGTAAGTAAACATTAAAAAAGAATAATTATAATGAGGTAATCTGTTTAAGCTTATTTAGTTCAGTAATTTCCAAACCCGTTAGTCGAATAGCATACTCTAAAAAAACGAAACTCCTGAAATTTAGACTTGAAAGCAAAATGTTGGGCAGAGAGAGATGGTTGGGTCCAGAGTCTCTGACTCTCCTCTGGGTTTTTCCCTCTCGTTAGGATCCTCTCAGCTTACTTTCTGCTGTTGACTCCAGGGCTGTTCTGATGCTTCATTAAAACCTTTTATTTTCTCCTAGCAGAGCTTATACTGGCTGAAAGATCTCAAAGACTTTAATGAACACCTCTAGAAAAATACAAAGAAGGGGCGCCTGGGTGGCGCAGTCGGTTAAGCGTCCGACTTCAGCCAGGTCACGATCTCGCGGTCCGTGAGTTCGAGCCCCGCGACGATCTCGCGGTCCATGAGTTCGAGCCCCGCGTCAGGCTCTGGGCTGATGGCTCGGAGCCTGGAGCCTGTTTCCGATTCTGTGTCTCCCTCTCTCTCTGACCCTCCCCCGTTCATGCTCTGTCTCTCTCTGTCCCAAAAATAAATAAAAAACGTTGAAAAAAAAAATTTTAAAAAAAGAAAAATACAAAGAAATAAAAAACACACCAAGAGCCTGATTTCTGGAGTGCAAGCCCCTAATACTACCATATCCAGAAGCTCTCAGGCATTGTCCTCTTCAGATAGTAGCTGAGCTGGCTTATTTTGATCTCCAAAGAGCTGAACCTTACATGCATAGTAACTGGCAAAAGGAAATCTGTTCTTTTGATCAAACTCAACCCCAATCCCCAAAGTACTGGAACTGGTCCTCTATAAAGGCTCACTGCAAAATAAAAGCTGAATGCTATTTTCACAAAAGCAAAAATCTCTTTGAATTTCTTTAAGTTACAAAAAAAAAAAGGTACTAATGTAGATGTTTTGTAAAATCCAAGTGGTGCAATGTGAATGTTTTAAAAACAAAGGATACTTGTATTCTAAAAATACCAAGCTGGGACCTCTCCTTCAAATGATAACTCAAGTCAACTGGATTGTTTAACATAACATTCATAAAATATTTCTTAATATTCTTAAAAATGCTATGTGGAAATTTCTTTTCAAAAAGAAATCAGGGTTGGAAAGCTTGAGAAGATGGTGGACTAGGAGAACCCTAAGCTCACCCTGTCCACATTTACTACTAGATATCACTTGCATCCATGTAAATAAAGCAAACATCAATCCAAAGACAGGCAGAACAAACTCTACAACTAAATGTAGTGAATAAGCCACATTTGAGAGGTTAGGTAGTTCAGAAATAGTGGTCAGGAGCTGCCTGCAGGAGAGAGTGAGCTGCAGGCATGGAGAGGGGAAAGAAATGGTCCCTCACATATGGAAGCCCACTCAGGGAAGACGAATCACCACAACATTTAACTGAAATCCAAATGGACCAAATTCTCTGAGTTTGTATAACCATCAATCAGGACATGAAACCTGGAGCTTTAAAAGTCAGCTGACTCAGCATTGGGTGAGTCAAAGGCCAGTGATAGCTGGGTCCATGCCCTTAAAGAGACAGTAGCCTGCTGAGAGACAACATAGAAGAGATAGCTTGCACAATGCCTGGGGTAAACAGGTGGAAAATGTTTATACTGATTTTGGAGCATGTTGGGAGACTTCCAGGAACAAAGGAGCAGGCAGAATCATTTCCCTCTCTGCCCCACATCTTAAATACAAGGCCATCTGCCGGGGGTGCCACTACACAAACACTGGTTACCTAAGCTGCTAGCAGTGCACCATGCCAATGCATTCTTCTGAGGACTTGTCCACTCCACGTCTGCTGGCCTTGGCCCTGGGCTCAGCACAAATTTTGGTAATACCACACAAACATGCCCTGCCTAGCCACCAGGTACGCAGGCCTCCCACCGCTGGAGCCACCACCTTCACCTCCACATGCTATGACCCAGCAGACACCATGCTTCAGGAGATCCAGCCTAGGACTAGCAGTGCAGCCCAAATTTTGCTAACACTGCTATTTTGCCCCTGGGCCCTCCTGTGGTCACACCCCTTCAGAGACCACCTTCTGGGCCCCACTAACACCACAGAGAATGAGCACAGCCCACAATAGGTAGAGACTCAGTGAAGATATCTGGAGTGAAAGAATAAGACTCAGACATAATAACAGGATGCAAATAATAGAAATGGGAGACTCTCCTGAAGTCCCAGTTTCTGGTGAACAGGGGACTGCACTGCAGGGCAATATAAGACCTCTTCTTCATAAAGCCACTACTTTCAACAGCAGAAGATGTAACTGATTTTCCTAACACAGAGAAACACACACACACACACACACACAGGTAGACAAAATGAGGAGACAGATGTACATGTCCCAAATGAATGAAAAGGACAGAATCACAAGAGATTTAAGTGAAACAGAAATAAGTAGTATGCCTGATACAGAATTTAAAATAATGATCATAAAGACACTCACTGGACTTCAGAAAAGGGTAGAGGACATCAGTGAGACCCTTGACAAAGAGATAAAAGATAACAGATGAGAGTGATGAATTCAATAAGTGAAATTAAAAGTACATTAGATGGAATAAATAATAGGCTACAGGAAACATGGGAATTTTTCAGTCACCTGGAGAATAGATTAATGGAAAGCAATCAGACTGAACAGGGGAGAGACAAAAAATAACACTACATAATGGGAATAGACTTAGAGAACTCAGTAATTCCATTAAGTATAATAACATATGCATTCTATGGATCCCAGAAGGAAAAGAGAGAAAGAAGGGGGTAGAAGTGTATTTGAATAAATAATAGCTGAAAACTTCCTAAACCTGGAGAGAAACAGATTCAGGAGGCACAAAAATGACCCCAAAATGTAACCCAAGTAGGTCCACACCAAGACACAGTAACTGAAACAGCAAAAAATAAATAAAAATAAAAAATAAATAAAATAATAAATAAAATAGGAAAAAATAGTGATAATTTTAAATGTTGCAAGAGACACAATTACATAAAAAGAAACCCCCATAAGGCCATTAGCAGGTTTTTCAGCAGAAATTTTGCAAGCCAGAAGGGAATGGCATGATATAGTCAAAGTGATGAAAGGAAAGTCTGCAGCCAAGAATACCTGTCCAGCAAGGCTATCATTCAGAACCCAGATAAACAGGAGTTAAAAGAATTCATGATTATTACACCAGCTCTACAAGAAATTTAAAGGGGGACCCTGACTAGAAAACAAAAACCACAATTAAGTGTAAGAAAAATAGGAATCACAAAAGCCAAAAGAAAAAAGAAAAATTAAGTATACCTGTAACAATCAATCAAGAGAAGTACAACATAAAAGGATGTAAAATATCCAGTCAGAATGGCTAAAACTAACAACACAGAAACAACAGGTGTTGGTGAAGATGTGGAGAAAGGAAAACCCTCTTGCACTGTTGGTGGGAATGCAAACTAGTGTAGCCACCCTGGAAAACAGTATGGAGGTTCTTCAAAAAGTTAAAAATAGAACTGTTCTATGATCCAGCAATTGCACTACTAGGTATTTACCCAAAGTATACAAAGTACAGATTCAAAGGGTAATGTACCCCAATATTTATAGCAGCATAATCAACAACAAGCAAATGATGGAGAGAGTACAAATGTCCATTAACTGATTAGTAAAGATGTGGTACACATACAATGGAATATTACTCAGCCATCAAAAAGAATGGAATCATTCTATTTGCAATGATGTGGATGGAGCTAGAGTGTACTGTACTAAGCAAAATAAGTCAGTCAGAGAAAGACAAATACCATATGATGTCACTCCTATGTGGAATTTAAGAAACAAAACGGATGAACATAGAAGAAGAGAAGGAAAAATAAGATAAAAATAGAGGGAGGCAAACCATAAGAGACTCTTAAATACAGAAAACAAACTGAGGGTTTCTGGAAGGGTGTTGGGTGGTGGAATGGGCTAAATGGGTGATGGGCATTAAAGAGGGCATTGTTGGGATGAACACTGTGTGTTTGTTATATGTAAGTGATGAATCACTAAATTCTGCTCTTGAAAACTATACTACATGGTATGCTAACTAACTTAAATTTAAAGAAATTTAAAAAGAAGATGTAGTATAATTATACAATGGAATACTACTCAGCCATTAAAAGAATGAAATCCTGCCATTTGCGATGATGTGGACAGAGATAGAATGTATTACGCTAAGTGAGATAAGTCAACCAGAGGAAGACAAATGGCATGTGCAGAGAAAGGGGAAACTTCTTACAGTGCTGGTAAGAATAAAAACTGGTAGAGCCACTCTGGAAAAGAGTATGAAAGTTCTTCAAAAATATAAAAATAGAGTTACCCTATGACCTTTAATTGCATTATGAGGTTTTTATCCAAGGTATACAAAAACCACTGATTCAAAGGGGGACATGCACCCCAATGTTTATAGCAGTGCTATGAACAAGAGCCAAATTATGGAAAGAGCCCAAATTTCCATTGACTGATGAATGGATAAAGAATATGTGGTGTATGTACACACACAATGGAATATTACTCAGCCATCAAAAAGTTGAAATCTTGCCATTTGCAACAGCGTGGGTGGAACCAGAATGTATTATACTAAGCAAAATAAGTCAGTGTAAAGAAAGACAAATACCATATGATTTAACTCATATGTAGAATTTAAGAAGCAAAACAGATGAACGTAGGGGAGGCAGGGAAGAGAAGGAAACAAACTATGAGAGACTCGTAAAGACAAACTGAAGGTTGATGGAGGGAGGTGGGTGGGAGATGGGCTATATGGGTGATAGGTTTTAAGAAGGGCACTTGTGATGAGCACTGGGTGTTGTATGTAAGTGATGAATCACTGAATTCTACTCCTGAAACCAATATTGCATTGTATGTTAACTAACTAGAATTTAAATTAAAAAATGGAAAAAAGGATGCAAAATATGATACCAAATATCTGAAACATGGAAGGGAGAGAAGTAAAGAATGAGTTCAAAATTAAGTGACCATCAGATCACTACAGACTGACATATGCAGAATATGTTATATATAAACCGAATGATAACTACAAATAAAAAATGATAATAGATATGCAAAAAATAGGGGATAAGTAATCAAAGTATATCACCAAAGAAAACCAGCAAATCATGAGAACATAAAGGATTAGAGAAAAACTACAAAAAGAACCACAAAATATGTAACAAAATGGCAACGAATTATGTCTATCAATTGAATGTAAATGGACTAAGTGTTCCAATCAAAAGACAAGGGGTGGGAAGGAGTTAAGATGGCAGAGAAGTAGGGGGACCCTAGGCTCTCCTAGTCCCTCAAACACAGCTGTGTTGAGGTCAAATAACTTGGTACACTCTGGAAATTGATCTGAGAACTGGCAGAAGGATCTCCACGGTTGGAGGGACACAGTATGGCAGGTGCAGGGTGAATGGAAGTTAATTGTGGGTGAGAAAATCAGTGGTGCCATGGAGGGGAGGGAACCCTTTCCATGGAGAGACAAAAGAGAAAGAAAGAGAGATGGGTTAAGAGAGTGAGGCATGGATTTCCAGAAGAAGAAAACCTCTCTGGACCACAGACTGAGGAATAAGAAGTACTGAGTGTTACAGGGTTTTGTTGTTTCTTTGTTTCTTTGTTTGTTTGCAAACACTGTTTGGAACTTAAACTCTGAGGTGTTGAAAGTGCTTGACTTTAGAGCAGAGCTGTGGCATGCACTCCTGGGGAGGAGGGAGCTGGCCCTGGAGTGCAAAACAGGGTGTGGAGATCTCATTGGGAGGAAACATTCCCCTTACTGAAGTACTTTTGGAGGAGGGTTTATTGTCTCCCCAAGGACAAAAGTCCCACCAGACACCAGCAAAAGGCCTTTCATCAGCAGGCGATAGAGGCACACCCAGAGGGAATATAACTTTTGCTGCTTTTGCTGCACAGGTGTAGAACTGTTTTTCAGGGACAAAGGACTTCAGACACAGCGTGGAGAGGCTCTACTCTGGAGGACGAGGATGGGCCAGCACCATGCCAGGTCCTTTAAGACTTCAAGTTTTATTTTTTTTTTAATTTTTTTTAATGATTATTTATTTTTGAGACAGAGACAGAGCATGAACGGGGGAGGGGCAGAGAGAGAGAGGGAGACACAGAATCGGAAGCAGGCTCCAGGCTCCGAGCCATCAGCCCAGAGCCCGACGCGGGGCTCGAACTCATGGACCGTGAGATCATGACCTGAGCTGAAGTCAGACGCTTAACCGACTGAGCCACCCAAGGCGCCCCTAAGACTTCAAGTTTTAAATCCAAGTTTTAAAACTGCCTTGCTATTCTGTGAGGGCTGCCTGAATAGTGGGAGATGAGATATTGGGGTGTCAACATTTCCCCCCCAACACCAACATGATGGGACTTCAGAGAGAAACACAGAGACGCTCAGTGGAGATGGGGCCCACTTATACCAGTTACCACTCCCTGCTTATTTACATTGGCAAGACAGATCCTGAGCCAACACAGTGAGCCTCTCCTTGAGAAGATCAGCACAGCCAGCACCCCACATGCCAAAGTGTACTGAAAATTGAATGTTTAAAATGATACCTGTGAGATGAGTTAAGATGGCAGAAAAGTAGGGGGACCAGGATTTTCCTTGTCCCTCAAACACAGCTATATTGAGGTAAGATCACTTGGAGCACCCAGGAAACCAATCTGTGAGTAACATTCGTTATGAGTGCATATGGAATATTCTCCAGAGTAGATCACATACTGAGTCACAGGTACAAAGAGATGGAGATCACACTGTGGATATTTTCAGATCACAACACTATGAAACTTGAAAACAACCAAAAGAACAAATTTGGAAAGCCCTCCAATACATGGAGGTTAAAGAACACCCTACAAAAGAATGAATGGATTGGGACATCTAGGTGACTCAGTTGGTTGAGCGTTCAGCTTTGGTTCAGGTCACGATCTCACAGTTCATGAATTCGAGCCCTGTGTCAGTCTCTGTGCTGACAGCTCAGAACCTGGAGCCTGCTTCAGATTCTGTGTCTGGCTCTCTCTTTGCTCCCTGCCTCTCCCCCCATCCCCTAACTTGCTCATGAGCTATCTCTCTCTCTCTGTCAAAAATAAATAAACATTTTTTTTTTACACATAAGAGGAGATTTATTATAGGAATTGACTCATGTGGTTATGGAGGCCAGGAAGTCCTTGAGCTTTTTCACCTATATGTTGACATTCATGTTGGTGGGCAACCTGGGTTACCAGTCTTTTTTTTTTTTAATATATGAAATTTATTGTCAAATTGGTTTCCATACAACACCCAGTGCTCATCCCAAAATGTGCCCTCTTCAATGCCCATCACCTAACCTACCCTCCCTCCCACCCCCCATCAACCCTCAGTTTGTTCTCAGTTTTTAAGAATCTCTTATGCTTTGGCTTTCTCCCACTCTAACCTCTTTTTTTTTTCTTCCCCTCCCCCATGGGTTTCTGTTAAGTGTCTCAGGATCCACATAAGAGTGAAAACATATGGTATCTGTCTTTCTCTGTATGGCTTATTTCACTTAGCATCACACTCTCCAGTTCCATCCACGTCGCTACAAAGGGTCATATTTCATTCTTTCTCATTGCCACGTAGTACTCCATTGTGTATATAAACCACAATTTCTTTATCCATTCTTCAGTTGATAGACATTTAGGCTTTATCCACAATTTGGCTATTGTTGAGAGTGCCGTTTAAACATTGGGGTACAAGTGCCCCTATGCATCCGTACTCCTGTATCCCTTGGGTAAATTCCTAGCAGTGCTATTGCTGGGTCATAGGGTAGGTCTATTTTTAATTTTTTGAGGAAACTCCACACTGTTTTCCAGAGCGGCTGCACCAGTTTGCATTCCCACCAACAGTGCAAGAGGGTTCCCGTTTCTCCACACTCTCTCCAGCATCTATAGTCTCCTGATTTGTTCATTTTGGCCACTCTGACTGGCGTGAGGTGATATCTGAGTGTGGTTTTGATTTGTATCTCCCTGATGAGAAGCGATGTTGAGCATCTTTTTATGTGCCTCTTGGCCATCTGGATGTCTTCTTTAGACAAGTGTCTATTCATGTTTTCTGCCCATTTCTTCACTGGGTTGTTTTTTTTGGTGTGGAGTTTGGTGAGCTCTTTATAGATTTTGGATACTAGCCCTTTGTCCGATATGTCATTTGCAAATATCTTTTCCCATTCTGTCGGTTGCCTTTTAGTTTTGTTGATTGTGTCCTTTGCAGTGCAGAAACTTTTTATCTTCATGAGGTCCCAATAGTTCATTTTTGCTTTTAATTCCCTTGCCTTTGGCGATGTGTCAAGTAAGAAATTGCTGCGGCTGAGGTCAGAAAGGTCTTTTTGGCTGACGCGTGTCTGAAAACCATGCGGGGGCCCCTGAGGAAAGTGCCGTAGAGTCAATCAACTCTGTGAGACGACACTGTGTGTGTGTGTGTGTGTGTGTGTGTGTGTGTGTATGGGAGGGGGGGCGGGGGGAGAGGGTGGAGGAGGAAGGGGGAGAGGGACCATCTTTCAACTCAGACATTGTTTCCGGAAGTCAGAAATGCTGGAAAGGAAATGCAGGGTCTCCATGGAAAGCGCCATGTACCCAACACAACGGACGCGGTCGGGAAGCCATCTTTCCACAGTCACCTCGTGTAAGTTAAAAGTGCCTGAAAACCTATGGCGAGGCCTAGCGGGAAACATGCCCCATACTGAACTCTGTGACACAGCACTGTGGGGAGGCCGTCTGGTTCAAGTACCGTCTGGTTTCGCTCTGCCGAATACGTTTGAAGACTCTACTCTGCAGGGCGTATGCGGAGCGGGCCAGCTACTCAACTCTGTGAAACGGCAGAGTGGTGAAACCGTCGTTCAACTACCCTGAGTTTCCACTAATTTAGGAGGGCTGGAACATCCTTGCGGGGCCGAAGCATAAGGTGCCCTGTACTCACCTCCGAGGAACAACACGGTGGGATCACCGTCTTTCGAGTAAGGTCTTGTTTCACTCACTTCGAAGCGTCTGAAACCCAATGCCGGCAACCCTGGGGACAAAGTGGCACATACCCGACTCTGAAAGATCGCTGTGGAGAAACCATCTTCCCGGCTAACGTCTGGGTTCCCCCAGGTGAGAGATGTTCGTTTGACAATGTACGGGGGGCCGTTGTGGAATGTGCCATGTACTCAACTCTCTTATGGAACACAGTACATGCACACCATATATACTCTGCACCCTCACCAAATAGATACCACACACACATGTCCATCACAATTTCACCACACACACTGTACATACCTCACATGCAACATATATACAACACTCACTTTCATAGATACCGCACACAGGACACCCTTCATATAAACTACAACACATATTCCCCAGAATATCACAGCACCCATATTACACCTATACCAGACACACACCCTTACCACATACACCAATCGTTATGATACATATAACAATGCATATACACAACACACATATGCCATACATACTGCATATATATAGTATTATCACACATATGACATGCCTGTACAAACACAGTATGCACAGAATACATAGGGCACACATACCATACATATCCCACACACACAAACAGTATACACGTCACACCATAACCACGCATATGGCACGCACTCACATATACCATATACCGCATTCACAGGAGAGGTCCACCACACACACATATATCACACATACCACACACACACACAGACACACAAAAACACACCAGAAGAACCTTACAGATATTATACGCATATGCCACACACATACAACACACCCCACTCACATAAACCACACAGAAAGACAATTTAGGCACAGGCTGAACATACTCTATGTGTACACAACCACACATTACATATACACCATAAATATACCACAGAAAGCATACACAGACACACACCACACACACTTTGTATATACCACAGACACACCTCACATGCATACCTGCACACTTACATCAGAAACAACTACACATACAGCAAACATGTGACACACAAACCAAATATACCACAGTTCACACACATCACACAACATACACACCACAGTACACCATGCACAAAATATACACGTCACACAAACACTACACACATTGTACAGCCATCTCACACACACAACACATAGGCTGTGCATATAGTACATACACCATTCCCTCAACACACAAAAACACATAACTCCACACTTTCCACACACACACCACACCCTTACCACACACACCACATAACACTCATATAACCACATACACATCATGCAAACACTTCAAACATGCATTGTATATACCACACAGAAAACACATACAACAAACACCTACCACACAGATACCAAGCACTCACGCACTACATGTACCACCTATAATCCAAAAGCACCCAACATAAACCTCACATACAGCACACTAAACATGCACCACAAACACACCACACAATACCAAACACACACCACTCAAACAGCACAGGTGTAACACAGATTTGCACTCCACATACACATTGTTAAACCACACACAGCATTCATATGCCCCACCCCTGTGAAAATACACACCATGCACACCTAACATGTTCATTAGAATTATACTGCACTCACAAAAGCACACAACACAGTGCACATAAATCACATCTAATCAATACATGCACAAAACATACAGTTCACATGAAAACACTAGACACATACCACACAACTGCCACAAATATGCCATACGCACCAATGTCCACACATCAAAAACAGACACAGTACAAATTCCACACATACACCAAAAACATACTACACACAGAAACTTGACATGCACATCACAAATACACTATACATATACAACACACCACATGTTAACCACCCATACAACACACACCACACATACACACATCAAACACATACCACATATAAGCCACAACACAGGCACACATATACCAACCATACAAATATCACACAACACACAAACCAAGCACGCTATAAACACCAAAGATAGACACCACACATGTACCACATACAGAATCCACCTAACCCAGATGTAATACTGGTACCACACACAAACCACACCAACACACATATGACACACACAGATGTATGCCACTCAGGCAACAGAGTTACACCACAAACACCACACACTGATTATAAACCATACACACCACACACTGATTATAAATCATACACACAACATATTCAACATGATTTTACCACACACACACATTGCACACATACACCATACCTAGTCCACACATATACAACACATATACACATGGCAACAAGGGCCAGGAGTACCCAACAACTACAGCTCAACCATTGCTGTTTCTATCCACTGATGGGCAAAATGGGGGAATACAGACAGAGCCAGGGATTTCAGGCTCCTATTGCTGGAAGAATTGCAGGCCAATTGCTAACAGGACTCCCAGGTGTAGCTTGTAGAGTGCTCCCCTTGCTAAAGTTCACAGGGTTTTCTTATTCATGAGACAGCCATCCTGCTAGGAGATTGTTCTGGGTACTTCATTCTCAACATTCTCCCATTAACATCTCTAGGGAAGAATTCTAGCCACCCATGGTTTCCCTTTACACATTGTCTTTTTTAGGAAACAGCATTCTGCACAGAATCCATTCAGACTCAGTGTCTCAGAGTAATAATCTCTGCTTCCAATCTTGGAGTCTGGTGGTACCCTTGTGTCTGTGATATACGTTCTGCATTGGGCCCTTATCAGTTTGATTTCATACCTAGGTGGACAAAGAGAGGCCTAGGGCATCTGAAGGTACCCAAAAGAGGATGTTAGGATATAGGCTAGTACAGAGGTCTGGGGAGGGTGCCAGCATTCTGCATGGGGTAAGAAGAAGTGAAGATAGTATCTCCTTCCTGGATTTAGCCCATGCCAAATAGGAAAAACCTTGGCCCCCCATGTACTCTTTCCACTACTGTTGTTGTTTTCCTATGTCACCATTCACATTCCTAGATCATGGGGCTGTCACTTAGATATCCCAGGTCCAAGCGTCATAGATGACTTACCAGTCAGTTTCTGGGCCCAGTGGGAGCTCAGTGTCTGATATTCCTAAGTAAATCCCACACCTCCTGGCTCTTAGCCAGCCAGAGTAATCTTAGTGAATGGAAGCCGGTTTGCTTCCACCCATAGCTGATTTGAAGCATTAAACCTGATGATCAGAAAGTTTGTGTAGGCACAGTATCCTCTAGGAACTATTCTGCATACTACCAGTCTCTTGAGTGAAGACCACACCAAGGCTGCATACCAAACATGTGACCATAGTCCAGGAGCACCTACCTATTACTGCTACACCTCTGCTGCCCCTGTCGATGGGATGGCAGAAAAGACATCCAAAACCAGGTCTTACCCTATGTATTTGAAGGAACAATGGAAGCCTCATGATTACAATGCTTCAGGTGTGGCCTTGAGAGAGGTCCCTTTATCAAAGTCCATGGCTGTTTCTAATTCTTGAGACAACTTGCTAAAAGATTGCACTAGTCACTTCATTCACTACAGTCTCCCATTGCCATCTCTAATGACTAACTCTAGCACACTATCATTTTGAACCCCTTTGCTCTAGTTTCAAAGGAGTTTCTCCCTGGAGTTCATTCTGAGTGTATCAGCAGAATATCCTCTGCTCTCAAGTGGAGAGTGTGGTGAATTCCTTGTGAGTGTGCAATGGGTTTTGTAACAGGACCATCCCTTCATTTGGTTTCAAAAGTATATAGACATCTAAAGGCCTGGGTGATTTGAAGATGCCCAGTGGAGAATGTTTGTATGTCTGCTGGGCCAGAGGTTGCAGGAGAGAGCTGGCTTCATGGGCTGAGAAGAAATGAAGTGAGACATTTCCTTTCCAGATTAATCTTATCCCATTTGGAGTGTCGAGTTTTGGTCCTTCTCCAAGCCATTTCATTCCCATGTTTGTGTTTTGAAATAAATTTTTGTTCACCCATAGGGCCACAGAACTCTCACTCAACTGACACCCTGGGGGCCACAGACTCCCACTCTGGTCCTGTGCTCAGTGAGAGCTTTCAGGCTCTCATTTAACAAAAGAAAAATGGCCTTTAGTCCCTGAGTGTTTGGTGACCTGCTATGGTATGGAAGGTGAAGGGGAGCCAAACTACCTCGAACAACTGGATGATTGAGTTGCCTTCATTCTGAATAGCAGACAGTTTTCACGTAGGCAGTATGGGCCAGAGGTGGTTCAGCATGGGGAATGCCCTTTCCAGGAACAGGGAACAATGTCCTTGTTCCAGATGCTTGAGCAATAGCCAGCAGAACCCCATAGCTACAGCTCAAACACTGCTACCTCCATCAACTGATAGAAATATTGGGAGGGACAAAGTCAGAAATCTCTAGCTCCTCAAGAAAGAACGCAGGCTTCTTGTTGACAGGGCTCCCAGGTGTAGTCATTCAGAGACTGCCTTTGCCTACACCCAGGCATTTCTTATTCTGGACACAACCAGGTTGATAGGAGACTGTGATGGGTACTTTATTTTCAACATTTTCCACATCTCATGTGTGAGGAATAACTCTGGTAGTCTTTGTCTCTATGTCCAGCAATTAACCTGTTTTTTAAATAAGTTTCCAAATGGTATCTATTCAAAGCCAGTGTCTTATAGTAATATCCCCTTCTTCTGTTTGGGAGTCTGCTATTGTCCTTGTGATGGTGAAATATGTATTGTAATGCGCCACTCTCAATTAAGAACCAGAATTATATGTAACCATACCCAAACCTAGGATGTGTGAAGGTGCCCAGGGACAATGCTTATGGGTAGGCTCAGCCAGAGGTTAGGGCTGGATCCTGCCTCATGTGTGAGAAGAGGGTAGGGAAGATAGGTATCTCATACCTCGATTTTATCCATGCCCATTTGAATGCAGAGCTTTGACTGGCCTGGAAGTCATTCCTATCCCATTGCTGCTATTCTAACTTGGTCTCAGTTCACACACCAAGACCATGGGACTGTGCCATACACAACCAAGGTACAAGGATTGGAGGTGAGTTCCCAAGGCTTGTCCTGAACCAATGCAGGCCTCTAAGTGTCTGATATCCGAGAGGACCTCTAACACTCCTGTCCCTGAGCCCTCAGTGTTTGGCAGTCTACAATGATCCTGGTAATGGGTAGCCACATGGACTCCTACCCCTAATTAATGGAGATACCCTCATTAAGAAGGACAGTCGATCTGTACATGTGCAGTATGCTCCATGACCTGATCAACACACAAAAAGCCTTTTGAAAAAATACTGCACCAAGGCCTCATTCCCACATCTTGATCATCACATGGAAGTCATCTTCATAACTCAGAGTCACTGCTGCTCCTATCTACTGAGAAGGTGGGCAGAAAGGCACCAAAAGCCAGTTTCCTTCAGCTTTTTCTGGGTACACATGAGATGGCCCACATCTATGAAATTTGGCCTGAGGTCTTGTGGGACTTACCCCACGTGCCATTGCCAGTGTGCTGGATCAGAATCCTGGGGGCTGATTCAGATTTAGTGGAGTAGGTGTGTTCCCAGCTATCCAAAATCCACAAAAGACCTTCCAGGCCTCCTTCAAATTCCGTGATTGGGGCTCAGTATGGTGTCCTACCTCTTGTTCATTGTCCGTGTGAGATGGTGCCCAAGATGTCACAAGTTTGGGGCTGAGCCCTCAGGAGATTTGCCTGAGGGTTACACCAGATGTGTCAAGATAGAAGCCAGCCAGTCGAATCAGTGGGGTGGGTGTGCTCCCACTGACTTTAAGACTGGAAAGGCCTTCTGCACCTTGTTGCCTTACACTAACAAGGCTAGATTAGGAAGGTCTGGCTCTTGCCAGGTGGGTACCTCTGATATGGTGCCCCAGATCTCCATGGTTTGGCCCGAGATCTCGAGGGATTTACACCTGTGTCAGGCATGCCTGGTGAGTGAAATGAAAAGCCAGGTGGTTGACTCAATGGAGCGGGTGTGTTCCCCACAGGTGTGAAGATAGAAAAGGATTTCTGGACCTCATGTGCCCCTGTGAAATAGGCTTGACAAAAAACTTCAGTCTTAACTGTGCCCCCAAGATGTCACCCAAGATCTCTATGGTCTGGTCTAAGATTTCTCAAGATTTGCCACTGGTTCGAGTGAGCTATTTCCAAATGCAATCCAGGCTGCCTTTCAAGGGAGCACGGGTGTTCCCTGTGGTCACTCATCTGTTGAAAAGGCCTTGTGGGCCATTTTGACTACCAGGAAACAGGCGCAGCCTCATAAGGAGTTCCAGCACTTGAATACTTGCACAGAAGGTGCCAGAGATCTCATGATATTTGACCCTAGATCACAGGA
This sequence comes from Panthera pardus, assembly GCF_024362965.1. NCBI lineage: Eukaryota > Metazoa > Chordata > Mammalia > Carnivora > Felidae > Panthera > Panthera pardus. The sequence goes on along the minus strand of NW_026526981.1, from coordinate 114,907 downwards.
GGTTTGTCAGAATGGAAACCAGGCTGTGTTTCAGGGGATCAGGGGTACTCCCATCATTCCTGAATCCACGGAACAGCAATTTCAGGGCTTTTTCATCTCCCAGAACAAGGCTCACCAGGAAATTCCAGCACTTGCCAGGTGCCCAACAGACACAAGGAGGCAGTGATATTGTGAGTTTTGTCCAACATCTTGCAACATTTGCCCCTGGGTTACACGAAGTGTGAAAAAATGAAAGCCAGGCTGTATTTTAGGGAAGCAAGGGTATTCCTGACAATCCAGAATCAGCGAAAAGGAATTCAGGGTCTCTATTGCCTCCAGGAATGAGCCTCCGCATGGCGGTTCTGGGTCTTCCCAGATACCCGCCAGTTGGCTCCCTAGATCTTGAAAGATTTGGAATAAAACCTCGCAAAATTTGACGCTGGGTAGGCAAGCTTCTTCCAACAGGAATCCTGGCTGCCTTTCAGGGGAGCACGGGTATCCCCCATGGTACCTCATTTGCTGAAAATGCCTTGCAGGCCATTTTCACCTACAGAAAACATGATCAGCTAGCGAGTTCCAGTGCTTGCTGGGTATCTGCCAGAGGGAACTGGAGATCTGCCAAGATTTGCCCCTGGATCCTGGGAGATGTGCCCAAATGGAAGCCAGGCTGCCTTTCAAGAACGCAGTAGTCACGATCTTCCTGAAAGACTGGAAAAGTAATTCAGGACCAGGAACCTCGGCTACAGCTCTTCTGCTGTGGCCTGGTGTCCTCTTGGCGCCCTAAATCTCGCGAGATGTGGACTGGGGTCTCACAAGATTTACCACAGGGTCACAGAGAGGTTTGTCAAAATGGGAGCCAAGCTGAGTTTCGTGGGAGCAGGGGCTTCCCAAACCATCTCAAATCTGCAGAAAAAATGCCGCAAAGGGCAATCTTGCCTCCGGGAAGGAGGCTCTGCTAGGGAGTTCTGGCTCTTGCTGAGTGCACGCTACATGTTGGCCAAGGTCTCGCAAGATGTGGCTCAAGGTCCCGTGTGTTTGACCCCTGGCACGTGATTTGTGCATGGAAATGGAAGTTAGGCTGGCGTTTCAGGAAAGCAGCCATGTTTCCGACGGTCCCACTTCGCGGAAAATGAATTCCGGGCCTTTTTCACCTCCAGGCAAGAGCCTCGGCTAGGGAATTCCGGTTCTTGGTGGGGGCCTGCCCGATGGGTGCCAGAGATGTCAGGATATTTGGCCTGACAAATAGCTATATTTAGCCCTGGGTCCCGCGTGCACCATCGAGGTTTGTCAAAACAGAAGGCAGGCTGTGTTTAGGTGGGGGCAGGACTATTTTCTTCCTTAAGAAAAAATATAGAAACCTCTTGGGTTTGGCTGTTTTGCCTTCTTTTCCCATCAGTATACAGAAGTAGCAGTGATTCAGAGGTGCATGCCAGTTCTCCCAGGTAATGATCAAGTACTTGGGACAGGGCCCCGATACATTAGTCTCTAAAAAGGTCTTTCTGCTCTAAAAATGTCCTGGGGCATATGTAACAAGCACAAGCCTTATGCTCCTCAGCCTGAAGGCATCTCAGTCAGCCAGGAAGGGAGGCAAGCTTGCTACACATCACTCCTTACACCATCTGGGAAAGCACAATGTGGTCAGGAACCAGAGGGACATTGTTTTTTGGGTGTGGTTATCACAAACTGGTTGCTCTAACTAGCAAAAAAACAGAGGGAGAACTAGTCAGCAATCCCTGGGTGTTGGCTATGTGAGTGACAACTGCATTACCTGTGAATGTGAATGAACATAGAAAAACAACAAGGCAATGGGAATGGCTCAAGGAAAGCCAAAGTTATACATTTCAAATGGGAATGGTATAATCCAGTAAATGAGGTCTGTAATGTCATTTCCCCTTACCCCAGAAATGTCATCTCCTGCTCATAACCTCTGGCTGATTCTACGCACAGACAATCTCTGCTGGGTAACTTCAAATGCCCTAGCTCTCAGATGTCAACATAGTTTTGCAGCCAAGTAACAAACAGGAAGTCCTGTGGCCCATACCATCCCATAGTTCAAAGGACTTGCCCCTTTACCAAGTTTAACAGAGAATGTTGTTCTAAGACCCTGGCTCTGAAAGGGCCGAAAGGAGAACCACCTATAAAAAAAGACAAAGGGGATGCAATTTGATACATGGAGGGTCAAATATCTTCATGAGATAAGAATAGGATAATGCTGAGAATGAAGTGAGTAGTACAGTCAGAAGCCCAGTTAGCTTAAGACCATTATTCTTCCTTTACAAACAGTGGGAAAGCTTCTGACCTTGACTTTTCACCCTACCTTTCCTTCAGTGGATAGAGGTAGCAGTGATAGAAGGGTAGCAGGTTGTTTCTCCCACCAGATGAAGTTTTTAGAAAGAGTCCTTGGTGCCATATTCCTTTAAAAAAGATCTTTTTGTTCTAAATAGATTGTGGAGCATAGTGGGCATGTGCCAACACCCTGTTCTTCAGAATGAAATCATTTCAATCAGCCATAAAAGAAAGGCAAGCTGGTTCACTTTACTGAACTTACATCAGCTATCAAAACCAAGCATCCAAGGACAAGAGGACCATCTTTCCTTTGGTATATCAAACACTAGTTGCTCTCACTTTGCACAGAACCACAATGGGAATTTTCCATCAATATCTGGGTGTTGTCTGTGTGAGTGACCGCCCATTACTATTAACATGACCCAAGACCTAATTAAAAATACATCAAGGTATTGGAAACGGATAAAAGGATTGCTAAAGTTCTACACTTTAAATTGGATTTGAATAAATTTGGGAATGACATGTACAGTTTTGTTTATCCTTGACCAAGAAATTTGGCCAGATCTTTCTCAAAACCTTTCTCTGAGCCTACACAGAAATATTATCTGCTGGGCACCTTCAGGTGTCCTGGGCATCCTGATGTCAACATAGATCTGAAGCAAAATTATGGGTGGCCTTGTGAGCCAAATACCCCCACAGTCACAAAGATTCAGCCAGACTCCCCAGTTTAAAGCAGAGATGATTGCTTTGAGGCACTTGTTCTAAGAGGTCCCCTTGAAGAACCTAGTTTGTAAAAAGAGCAAAAGGATGGAAATGATACAGGGTGGGCAATATTATTTATCAGAGATGAGAATGGAATAATGTGTGTGGTTTACATGTGTTTTATACATGTGCTTCATGTATGGTACATGCGTGTTATTTGGTGTAGGTGTGGGGGTATCTGAGTAAATGTGGGGTGTATGTGTGGTATCCATTGTATGTGATGTGTGTGTGTGTTGTGTTTGTATTGTCTATTGTATCTGTGATCTGTGTTGTGTGCATGTGTTTATTTTATGTGTGATGTGTGTGTGGTGTATGTTTAGTGAGTTTTTGTGGTATGTGTGTGTGTCATATATGTATTGTGTTTGTGATGTATGTGTAGTAAATGTGTCACGTATTTATGGTGTGAACGTGGTGTGCTTATGGTGTATGAGTGGATTGTGTTGTTTATGTGTGAGTGTGTGTAGTGCTTGTTTTGTATACTGAAGTATGTGTGGTGTGCATTGTGTGTTTTGTTGTCTGTGTGGTGTGTGTTGTGTGATGCATGTGTGTTGTATGTGAGGTGTGTGTGTGATGGAGGTTCCCTGAGTATGGTGACAGTTTGATGTGTGTATGCGGTGTATGTTTGGTTTGTGTGTGGTGTTTGTGCGTTAGCATGGTGTATGTGTGAATGTGTAGTATATGTGTAGCATATTTGTTTCTGTCATTTACGTGGTGTTTGTGTTGTATGTTTGCTGTCACCGTAATAAATATGTTGAGTGTGTTGAGTGTGTGTGGTTTATTTGTGGTTTGTGTGTTCAGTATATGTGTGTGTAGGGTGATGCATGTGCATTGGTAGTGTTTCTGTGAGTGTGTGATATAAGTGTAGTGTTTGTTTGCAATGTATGTGTGGTGTGTTTATGTTTATGGTGTGCCTGTTTGTATGTGTTTGGTATCTGCTGCATGTGTGATGCCTGTGTGATTTATGTGTGTGTATCTTATATGTGTTGTCTGTGTAGTGTATGTGTGATGTATTTGTGTTGTGTTTGTGATGTGTATGTGTTTGTAGTATATGTTTTTTGTGTGTGCATTATGTGTGAGTTTTTTAAGTGTTGTATGTGTGAGGTATGTGTGGTAAATGTAATTATCATCTTTGGTATGAATGTGGTGTATGTGTGTGAGGTACATTACATGGGTGTGTGATGTGTGTGTGCTGTGGGTGGTATTTTTATGCTGTATGATAATGGGCATGTGGTATACATTGTGTGTATATTATATGTGGAGTGTGTATGGCGTATGTTTTCTATGTTCTGTATTTCTGCTACACATGTGTGGTGAGTGGTGTGTATATGTGGTGATTGTGTGGAGTATGTGTGTTATGTGTGTGCCCTGCAGTTGTGGTGTGCATGTTGTATGTGTGCTGTGGCAGTTATAGGTGTAATGTGTGAGTGTGGCATATATATGTGTGTTTTGTTTATGAATTGTGTATATGGTGTATGTCTAGTATGAGGGTGATATATGTGTGGTGTGTGTGTGGCATATGTGTTTGTCGCATTGGGGTGTTTATGTGATGTATTTCTGTTATGTATGTGGTATATGTGTTGTTTGTGTGGTGAAAGTGTGTGTATTTGTTGCTGGTGTGTGAGGTTAAGTGTGATAGGTGTCTCATGTATTTGTGGTCTATGTGTAATATGTGTGTGGCATATACATGTGTAAGTGTGTTGTAGGCATGTTGTCTGGTGTATGTGTGGTTTTTATGTGGAATATGTGTGTTGTATGTATGGTTTAAGTGAAGGGGGTGTTGTGTTCATGGTGTATGTTTGGTGTGTATGTGTAGTGTATATGTGTGAGATGTATTTGTGTGTTGTGTTTCAGTTGATTGGTGTGTGTGCAATGTTTTGTGGTATAAGTGTGTTCTGTGTGTTTTATGTATGGTGTGAATGTTTTATGTATGTAGTGTATATGGGGTGTATTTGTTATGTGTAATGAATGTGTAGTATATACAATGTGTGTGTGTGGCATATATGTGGTGTGTGGGATATATGTGTTGTGACTGCTGTATTTGTGTGGTGTGTATTTTGTATATGTGTACTATATGTGTAGTATATGTGTATTTTGTGGTGTATGTGTGTGGGTGGTGAATGTGTGAATGTGTGGTTTATGCATGGTGTCCATGTTTGCTCTATGCAGTGTGTGGGTTGTGTGTGTGTCCATTGCATGTGTGTTGTGTTTGGTGTATATCTGTATATCTGTGTTGTATTTGTGTTGTGTGATTGGTGTATGTGTAATGTGCATTTGTATGTTGTATATGGGTTAGTGTATATTGTATTGAATGTTTATTGTGTGTATGTGTATTGCAGAAATTGTTTTGTGTATTTTAAGAGTAGTAGGTATCTGTTCTATGTGTGCTATAATGTGTATTCTGTGTTTGTGTATGGCATATTTGTGTGCAAGTTTGGTGCATGCATGGTATGTGCATTATTTGTAGGCTATGTGTGTGGTGTATTGTGGTATGTATTTTTGTGGTATATGTGTGCTGAGTATGGTGTATGTGTGGGGTGGTTTTGTGAGGTATATGTGTTGTGTTTGGGTGATGTATGTGAGGGGGTGTGATATTGTATGTGTGGTGTGTATGAGGTGTATATGTGGAATGCTTTTGTATGTGTTTAAAGTGTGTGTGTTATATGTGTGGTGGGTTTTTATTTTGTAGTGTGGTGTCTTTTTGTATTGAGTATGTTTGGGTGTGTGTGTTGTATGTATTTTTGTGTGGTATATGTGTTGTATATGTGGTGTGTGTGTGGTTTATGTGGTTTCAGTTTGTCTTGTGTATGTGTTATATATTTCATGCACGTGTTGTGTTTCTGGTGTATGTGTAGAAAATGTGACACATATGTGTTGTGTGAATGTGGTGTGTCATATACTGATGTGTGTGGGTTCTTTGTGCAGTGATTGTGTTGTGTATTGTAGTTCGTGTGTTGTGTGTTGTGTGGAGGATAAGTAGGTAGGGCTGGAACATTCCTGGATTGGGGAAGCCTGGGAAAATGTGGGAAAACCTCGGGTCTCACAAAGTCCCCCTTGATGTCACCATGTAAACATTCAAGATGCCTCCCTAATAATTCCAGTCTGTCTGCATCTTAGATGTTGTGGACATAACACCAGATCACAGAAAGAGGGACTAATGGACCAGACCAGCCCATTATTCACACTAAATTAGAGGTGCAAGAAGCAGGGGAGATGGATATGTGCAGAAAAGCGAAGTGCAGAGGAACCAGTCCTTCTGAACACTCAGACAGTCTCCCTGGGATGTTTGTCAGGCTTTGGATACTTAAGGGAAGTCTGTGTCCTATTCCCCCCAAAAAATAGCCACTTCTTTCCTGTTGCCAGGTCTCAGGTGACCTAGGGACAAATCTCAGGAGATCTAAAGCTAAATCTCATGGGAACATGGCAAGAGGAGCAAATGCCTAGCTTAGTCTCCTTTGTGCTGGTTAAGTAGGAAGACCTGGGACATTATTGTATTGGGGACACCTGGGAACACCTAATGTCCCACAAATGCTCCCTGACACCACCACACCAGCACAAAGACACAAAGTATCTCACACATATTTCCTGCCTCTCTCAGTATCCTGGGTAGAGTAACAAGAGACTACTGAAATAAGGATTAATGGTTTGGGTGGCCGGTTATTCACCCTAAACTAAAGTTGACAGTAACAGTAGGGGAAGGGTGTGGGGAGAAACAAGTGCACAGAGGCGGGCTCCTTTAAACACACAGGCAGTCTCTGTTTTTTTGTTCCACGCTTTGGAATCTTCAGAGCAACATGAGTCTGTCCTTCCCCCAAAGAAAGCTCCAACTTCTTCCCTGAGACCTGATCTCACATGATGAATGGCCCAATCTCATGAGATCTACAGCAAAATCTTGCAGTCTCAAGCCAAAGTTCATGGAAACTCAGCACTAGGAGAAACTCCTTAGCTTACCACCTTTTGTGCATGATAAGTAGGTAGGGCTCGGACATTCCTGTTACTCATGCTAAAGTAGAGGTGATAGCAACAGGAGATCAGGGGGTGGGAGACGCAAAGTGCACAGGAACTGGCTCCACTGAACACACAGGCAGGCTGCCATTTATCCTTCCAGGCTTAGGAAACTTCAAGACAGTCTCTGTCCTGCCCTTAAGGAAAACAGCCACCTATTTTCTGTTGACAGATCTCACATGATCTAGGTGCAAGTCATGTGAGATCAAAGGACAAATATTGCAAGATCTCAGACCAAACACTGCAGAAAGGATGCTAGATCCTAGATGTGTTTTGGTCTGGTTGTTGAAAGAAGCTTGATAGATTAGAGAAAAAAAGGGAAAGATAAGAAAAGAAGAAAAAATAGGGAAAAAAGGAAACCATTTGAAAATTTGAAAAATGAATGCAAAATAGAATAAAATGAAATGATAAAGTAAAATATAATTTTAAAAATTTACAAAAAATAAAAATAAAAATTTATAAAAAAGTAAAAATTATAGTAGAAAAACTTAAAGAAAAATCTTTTTAATAAAAATGGAAAATAAAAGTAAATTTTTTCTCTTTCTGTATTCAAGAAAAAGAAAAAAATTGAATAAATGGACCAGCAAACAGAATGAAATACGACTGATATTACATTTGGTTTCCTGTAGAAGTCAAACTATGAAGCACTTTATAGTCTGTACACCAAGCAGATGGAGAGACTTGTGATGTTCATCAAGAGTGCAGTTGACCCAGTTGGGTGCAGCTTAGTATAATAGCAATCAGACAACACAAGGTAATGCTGGCTTCATAGAAAGAGTTTGGAAGTTTTCCTTCCATTACCTTGATTTCAAAACCAAAGACCCTAATAAAAAGGAGAGCTATAGACCAATATCCCTGATGAACATGGATGCGAAAATCCTCAACAAGATATTAGCCAAACGGATCCAACAATACGTTAAAAAAATTCACCACAACCAACTAGTATTTATACTTGGGATGCAGGGCTGGTTCAATATCTGCGAAACAATGTGGTACATCACATCAATAAAAGAAAGGACAAGAACCACATGATCCTCTCAATAGATGCAGAGAAATCATTTGATGAAATACAGCATCCTTTCTTGATAAAAACCCTCAAGAAAGTAGGGATAGAAGGATCATACCTCGAAATCATAAAACCCGTATATGAAAGACCCAACTCTAATATCATCCTCAATGGGGAAAAACTGAGAGCTTTCCCCCTAAGGTCAGGAACAAGACAGAGATGTCCACTCTCTCCACTGTTCTACATAGTATTGGAAGTCTTAGCAGCTCTGTTTTCCACTAGATGGTACTGCTTAGCTTACTGGGGTGGATAGTTGTGGCACTTGCAGGTGTTTTTGTGCATGCATGGGAGGGGTGAAAATGGCATCACCCAGCTACCCAGTCTCTGGTATTGGAACTCTGTGCTCTCCCCGACCAGCAATGAAGCACACCTCCTTTGATTCCAGCTTCCATCCACTCCCTGCTTTTACACTGTCCATGACCAAGCCATCAGGGTGCCAGATGGCACCTCCCTCCTGAGTTTTATCTCAGATGTGTCTGTGTTTCCCAACCCCTTACTTCTGAGGGGGGACCCACTCAGAACTTCTGGGGGAGGGTCTCACTGAGCAATGGCCGGGTGCCTGCCCACCCCCAGGAACATTTGTAGGACTGTGCTGCTGCTGACGCCCAGAGACTGTGGCTAGGTGCCAGCCCACCCCAGAAGTTCACGCAGTCATGTAGCAGCAGGATTTCAGGGTTTATGGAAAATCACAACACGCATCTGTCTCCAGGCTTCCCCCTTAATGTCTTTGTTCCAGCACCAGTGAATGTGGTTTTCTCCAGGGTCCACTGGGACCTTTGCCTGTGGGGCGGCCGCACATCTTCTATCAAATGTCCTTCCAGCAGGGAACCACCTCTCCCCATTTGGCCCAAAGACCCCTTGGACATCGCTGTTTGCTCCGGGTTTCGCCTTTCCCACCAGAGTACCGCCAGGTATCAGTCTGTGGAGTTTCAGACTCTGCACCCCTCCCCCCCCAGTTTATAGAGTCTTAATGGAGTTTAAACCCTCTCCTTTTCTCCTTTATCCCTTTTTTGTTCAGTTCCTGCAGCTGTTTCCACTTTTCCACTTTCTTTTCAGCTGCTTAAGGGGGGGAGGTGCTTTTCCCATACTCTCCCCCATCTCAGTCCTCTCTCAGCAAGCAAAAACAGCTCCCTGCCCCCCGCAGCTTCTCTCTCTCCCAGTTCACCTCTCCATGCCATATATCTGCTGAGTTCTGTAGTTCAGGTTGTGCATATTGTGTTAATCCTCAAATCAGTTTTCTAGGGGTGCAGGATGGTTTAGTGTTGATCTGACTGCATTTCAGGGATGAGAGATACAAAAAACAAACAAAACTTCCATACTGTTCTGCCATCTTGGCCCCTCCAGCCCATTCATTTTCTATTTATTTGGTACATGTTTACAGTACTGCACCTGGAATACTGAAGGGCAGGAAGTATGAGCAAGGCACTTCATGTGTTAGTGCTGTTGCCATCTGCATGTGTTTGTGGGAACCTGGTTGTTACCAGGAGTCCCCAGTCCAGAAATGTACCAGCACCCCATATTTACCCTACACAAATGAGGGTAGGCTAGGGAGTTCCCATTCCTGCTGGGTTCCCAGGATATGTGTCCTGAGATCTCATGCACTTTGGACTTAGGTCTCATGAGATTTTCCCCTAGATCATGCTAGATTTTTCAACAGGGAAGTCTGCCATGTTTTAGAGGAGCAGGACACAGACTGGACTGAAATGTCCCAAGTCTGGGAAAGCTCACCACAGGGGGTCTGTTTGGGTGTTCACAGGAACCACTTCTCATGAACCACATTGTTTCTCCCTACCACTTCTGCCCTCTGGTTTCTATCATCTGTAGTTTAGCATGAAAAACACATTACAGCTCATTTCTTCCTATTTCATTGGTAATTTAGCTCTACTGCACCTAGAAAGCCAAGAGGCAGGAAGTATAGCTAGGTACCCTGTGTGTTAGTGCTGGTGGCCTCTATGGGCTTTTGATTGACCCAGGTTGTACCCAGTAGTCTGCAGTCCAGGAATGATCCAGCCCCACCAATTCACCTTTCACAAAATAAGCTAGGTTAGGGAGTTCCTGTTCCTGCCCAGTACCCTCAAGATTTTCCCTGATATCTCATGAGATTCAGCTTTAGATCTATGATAATTGCCCTTAGATCATGCAAGATTTGTCACCATGAAGTGTGACTACATTTTACTGGGGGCATGACAGACATGGACTGTGATGAAATGTCCCAAACCTGGGAAAGCTCTCAGAGAGTCTCTGTGTTTATAGGAGCCAGTTCCTGTGCATGTTGTTTCTCCCTAACATCATTACCTCTGTTTTTCATAACTTATAGTTTAGGGTGAAAAACTGATGGTCTGGCCAATTCCTTTGTATTTCATTGGTACATGTTTATCATACTGCACCTGGAATGCAGAGAGGCAGTAAATATGTACAAGGAACCCCATGTGTTAGTGCTGGTGGCATCTCTGGGCATTTGTGGGAACCTGGCTGTTTCAAACAGTCCCCAGTTCAGAAATGTCCTAGCCCTGCCGATTTACCCTGCACAAAAGAGGCTAAGCTAGGGAGTTCCCACTCCTGTCTAGATCCTGTGAGATTTGTCTCAAGATTCATGAGTTTGGGCTTTAGAGCTTGAAGATTTGCCCCTAAATTATTCCAGATTTGTCAACAAGGACTGGCTGCACTTTGGGTGGACAGGATAGACAGAGTGCCCTGAAATGTCCAAAGCCTGGGAAAGCTCTTGGGGAGTCTGTGTGTTCACAGGCACCAGGTCCTGGGCACATTGTTTCTTCCTACCTCTCTAGCCCCCCGGTTTCTATTACCTGTAGTTTAGATTGAACAATAGATGGTCTGACATATTTGTTCCTCTTTCATTGTTATGTGTTTAGCCCTACTGAACCAGGAAAGCTGAGAGGCTGGAAGGATGAGTGAAGCACCTTGTGTAGAAATGTTGGTGGCATATGTGAGATTTTGTGTGACTCTGATTTTCCCAGCAGTCTACAATCCAGGAATGTCCCAAACTTGCCAATTTACCCCACAGGAATGAGGCTAAGCTGGGGAGTTCCTGCCCCCGCCAAGTTTATGCAGAATTTGGTCTGAGGTCTTGTGAGTTTTGGCCTTACATCTCCAAAGATTTGCCCCTAAATCATGATAATTTGTCAACAGGGAAGACTGGCTGCACTTTTGGAGGGCAAGACATATACAGCCTGTGCTACAATGTCCAAATACTTAGAGCTCTCAGGGAGACAGTTTGTGTGTTTACAGAAGCTGGTTCCTGTGCATCTTACTTCTGCCTATACCTTCTGCTTTCCTGTATCATTCATACGTTAGCCTGACTAATGGGTCATCTAATCCATGCATTCCTATTTCATCAGTCTGTTAGCATTATCTCTCCTAGAATACTCAGAGGCAGGAAGTATGAGCAAGGCACCCCATATATTTTTTCTGTTACCATCTGCGTGTGTTTGTGGGATGCCAGGTGTTCCCAGCAGTTCCCAATCCAGAAACATCCCAGCCCTATTTACCTTATACAACTGAGGCTAGGCTAGTGAGTTTCCTTTCCTTATGAGTCCCTGAAATATGTGGCATGAGCTATCACAAGATTTGGACTTACATCTCATGACATTTTGCCTTAGATATTGCAATATTTGCTGCTAGATAATGCAAGATTTGTAACAGTGAAGTGTGGCTGCGTTTTAGGGGCAAGACAGATACAGAATGTGCTAAAATGTCCAAAACCTGGGAAAATTCTCATGGAGCCTGTGTGTTCACAGGAGGCAATTATTTTACATGTTGTTTCACCCTACCCCTCCTGACCTCTGGTTACTATCACCTGTAGTTTATGTAAAAACAAAAACAAACAAACAAAAAAATGGGTGGTCTGGCCCATTCATTCCTATTTTATTGGTACATGTTTAACTACTCTACCAGGAATGCCAAGGAGCAGGAAGTATGAGAGAGGCACCTCATGGGTTAGTGCTGGTAACATCCATAGTTTTTTTGGATCCAGATGTTCACAACAGTCACCAATAAAGGAATGTCTCCACCCTGCCAATTTACACTGCACTAATGGGATCTAAGTCCAAATCTCGTGAGATGGTGAGATCTCAGGCCAAATCCTATGGGAATTTGGCAAGAGCAGGAAATACTCCTTAGCTCAGCTTCATTCCTACAGGTTAAATTGTAAACGCTGTGACATTCCTAGATTAGGGACTGCTGGATACAATTGTGGTCAAAGGCCAACAGATGCCACTAGCACTAACAAAGTGCCTCATTCATGCTTCCTGCCATTTGGCGTTCTAAATGTAGTAGGGCTAAGCATGACTAAACATGGAATAGGAATGAATGGACCTGAATACCTATTTTCCCTGATAAAGTACAGATGATAAAACCAGAGGGCAGGAGGGGTAGAGGGAAACAACATACATTGGAATTGGGTCCTGTGAACACAAAAATAGACTCCCTGAGTGCTCTCCCAGGCTTTGGACATTTCGATGCATCTTTGTCCTGTCCGGTCTATCCTAAAATACAGCCACACTTCCCTTTTCATTAATCTGATCTAGAGGCAAATCCTCCCAATATCTAAGGTCAAAGAAAGAGATACCTAAGTCTAAATATTGAGAGAATTGGCAGGAATGGGAATTCCCTAGACTAGCCTCATTCTTGCAATAAAATAAGCAAGGCTGGGACACTCTTGCATTGGAGATGGCTGGGAACACACCCAACCTGCTGAAATGCAGCCAGGCTTTCCTCTTGGCAAGTCTCCCCAGGTCTGAGTCCAAATCTCACAAGATCTAAGTCCAAATCTCGACAGATTTCAGATGATATAATGAGGGCACTTGGGAAGAGTGGGAACTCCCTAGACTATCCTTGTTCATGCAAGGTAGATAGGCAAAGGTGGCCATTTCCAGGTTGGGGACTGCTGGGAACACACCAGCCTCCCTGAAACACAGCTAGTCTTCCCTTTCAGCAAATCTCCCATAATGTAGGGGAAAATCTCATGAGATCTAAGGCCCAATCTCAGGAGATCTTGGGCGACATATGGTGGGAACTCATAAGGAGCAGGAAATACCTGGTCTAGTCTCATTTCTGCTAAGGGATATAGACAAGGATGGCCATTTCTGGACTGGGGACTCCTGGGAACACACACCCCCTTAAATGCAGCCAGGCTTCCCTTTTGGCAAATCTCATGTGATCTAGGGGAAAATATCATGAGACATAAGGTCAAATCTTTCAAGAGCCCAGGTGACATAAGAGGAAAACTCAGCAGGAGTAGGAACTCTCTAGGCTAGAGACTTTCATGCAGGGGAAATATTCGTGGATGACTATTTCCAGATTAGGCAGAGCCTGGAGCAACTGGGGTCCCATGAGGCTCATGGACAGCAACAGCACAAATATCAGAGGGGACGTGCTCATACTCTCTCAGCAGTTTTGGTGCAGTGGACTCAACACTGACCAATAAAATAGGAACAAACAGGCCACATGGCTCATTATTCATGCTAAACTAGAGGTGATAGAAACAGGAAGGTGGCAGCTATAGGAAAAAGCATCATGCACTGGAATCAGTTCTAGTCTCAAGAGACTTGGACTTAGATCTCGCAAAATTTGCATCCAGATCATGTGAGATTTGCCAAAAGGGAAACCTGACTGTGTTTCATGGAGGTAGGTGTGTTCCCATCAGTTCCCAATCAGCAAAAGGCAATCCTTCCTATTTCCACTGCAGAAGTGAGGCTATATTAGGTATTTCCCACTCCTGATGAGATCCCCCAAAATCTTGTGAGATTTGGACTTAGATCTTGAGATATTTAGCCCTAGATCTCATAAGGTTTGACCCAACATCATCAAAGATTTGCTAAAAGGGAAGCCTGGCTGCATTAAGGGGGGGGGGAGTGTGTTCCCAGCAGTCCTCAATCCAGAAATGACCATCCTTGTCTATTACACTGCATGAATGGGTTAGACTAGGTATTTTCCACTCATGAAGAGTCCCCATGATATGTCTGCTGAGATTTTGTGAGATTTGGACATAGATCTTGTGAGATTTGCCCCTACAACCATGTGATATTTGCCATCTGGGGTATCTGGCTGTGTTTCAGTGGGGCAGTGCAGACCCAGACTGCACTGAAATATCTGAAGCCTTGAAGCTCTCAGGGAGTCTGTGTGTTAACAAGAGATGGTTCCAGGATGCAGTGCTTCTCCCTATGCTTCCCACCTTCCTATTTATATCTCCTCCAGTTTAGCATGAATAATGGGACATATAACCCATTTTCTCCTATTTCCCTGTTCCATGTTTATTTCTGCTGTACCAATGAGGCTGAGAGAGGCAGGACATATAAGCGTGACACCACCAGTATATGACCTGTGTCCATCTGTGATCTTTCCTGGGACCCCAGGTGTTCCAGTTAGTCCACAATGTGGAAATTGCCATCCCTGAATATTTTCCCTACATGAATGAGGGTAGGCTAGAGGGTTCATGCTCCTGCCGAGTTCTCATGATATATTGCCCTAGAGCTCCTGAGAGTTGGACTAAGATCACAAGAGATTTGGTCTTAGATCTCATGAAATTTGCCCCAAATAATGCAAGATTTGCCAAAATGGAAGCCTTGCTGTGTTTCAGGGGGCAGGTGTTTTTCTAGCAGTCCCCAATCCTGATATGGCCATCACTTCCTATTTCCCCTGCAATGAAGAGTCTATACTAGGTACCTTGCATTCCTGATGTGTTCCTGTGTATGTCCTCTAAGATCTCCCAAGATTTGGATTTAGGTACCATGAGATTTGGCCTCAGATCTCTTGAGACTTGCCCCTAGATCATGAAAGATTTACCAAAAAGTAGCCCTGGATGCATTTCAGGGAAGCAGGAGTGTTCCCAGAAGTCCCAAATCTGGATGGCCATCTTTGCCTTTTTCCCTTGTACAGAGGAGGCTACATTAGGTATTTCCTACTCCTTACGAGTTCCATCAATATGTCGCCCAAGATCTCGTGAGATTTGGCCTTAGATCTCATGAAATTTCCCCCCACATCATGTGAGATTTGCCAACTGGGATATCTGGTTATGTTTCAGTGGGGCCAGGCAGATGCAGACTGTGTTGGCATGTCCAAAGCGTGGAAGATCTTAGGGAGTGTGTTTGTATATTAAGAAGAGCTGGTTCCAGAATGTGGTGCTTCTTCCTACAGTTCCCACCATCCTGTTTCTATCATCTCTAGCATGAATAATGGACCACCCAGACCATTTGTTCCTATTTCATTGGTCCATGTTTGCTTTAGTGCACTGAGAAGTCTAAGGGGCACCTGGGTGGCTCAGTCGGTTGAGCATCCAATTTTGTCTCAGGTCATGATCTCACAGTTAGTGAGTTCAAGCCCTGTATTGGGCTCTGTGATGACAGCTTGGAGCCTGGAATCTGCTTCAGATTCTGTGTCTCCCTCTCTCCCTGCCCCTCCCCTGCTCTCTCTCTCTCTCTCAAAACTAAACATTAAAAAATAAGTCAGAGAGGCAGGAATTATGACCATGGAACCTGTGGTATTTGTGCTGTTGCCATCTTTCAGTGTCTGTGGGACCCACATGTTCCAGGCAGTCTCCAATCCGTAAATGGCCATCCCTGTATATTTGCCCTGCATGAATAATTCTAGGCTAGGTAGTTTCCTTGCATGAACTGTTCTAGGCCAGGGAGTTCCTGCCCCTGCCTATTTCCCACAATATGTTGCCAGAGATCTGTTGAGATTTGGCCTTAGATCTCATGAGATTTGCCAACAGAGAAGCCAAGGTGCCTTTCAGGGGGTGGCTGTGTTCCCAGCAGTTTCCAATCCATAAATGGCAATCTCTGCTTATTTCTCCTGCAATAACAAGGCTAACCAGGAAGTTTCTGCTCCCATCCTGTTCCTGTAACATGTCACCTGTGATATCCTGAGATTTGGAGTTTGAGCTCTTAAGATTTGTCCCTTGATCTCAAAGAATTAGCCAAGAAGGAAGTTTTTCTGTTTCTTGAGGTGGTGTGCTCCCAGTCATCCCTAATCTGGAAATGGCCATCCCTGCCTGTTTCCAGGACATGGAAGGTTCCTGCTAGGGAACCTGCTCTTGCTAGTTTCCCCTGATATATCACCCAATATTGTACGAATTTTTACTGAGATCTCACAAAATTTGCTCCTAGACCATGCCATATTTGCCAAAAGAGAAGTCTGGCTGCATTTTGGAGGGGCAGGTGTATTCATAGAAATCCCCAATCTGGAAATGGCCATCGTTCCTTCTTTCCTGTGCATAAATGAGACTAGGCTAGGGAATTCTCACACCTGCCCGCTTCCCGAGATATGCCGCCTGAGATCTTGTGGTATTTGGACCTAGATCTCTCTAGATCTGCCAACAAGGAAGCCTGGTTGCATAAAAGTGTCAGATGTGTTCCCAGCTATTCCCAATCCGCAAATGGCCATCCTTGCCTATTCCCCTGCACGAAGAAGGCTAGGCTAGGGACTTCCCACTCCTGTCAAATTTCCTTGTAATGCTTCCAGAGATCTCGTGAAGTTTGGGCTTAAATCTCACATGATTTCACCTTAGATCTCACAAAAATTTTCCCCTAGATCATGCGAGATTTGTTAAGAGGGAAGACTGGCTGCCTTTCATGGGGTTGGATTGTAGCAGGATTCTCACAGAGTCATGACACCGAGTCATTTCTTTCCAGAATGCAACTTTATTCATGCCAGCACTGCTCATTTGGGTTCATACCCAAAGAACTGAGCCCTGAACACCATGTGGTGTAGTTTTTTATTCCTTTTTTTTTTTTTTACTTCTTTGTCTCCCATATATGGTAACACACAAACATGTAGTCTGATTTAGTCTCATGTTATAAGGTCATGAGGAATGTTGTCGTGTACACGTATAACCAGGTTGCCTTGAGATTTTTTTTTTCCTTAGTGAGGGGACCCTACCACATTTCCCCCTCTGATGCTTGTATCTCTCTATTTTGGGTCAAAGAGCATCATCTTGGTTTAGAGGCTTATATTTCTATAACATCATTACATGAGTGGCCATCTTTTTTAAAATCATGGCCTCAGTGAGACTGAAGACAGACTGTACAATCAGGGGAGCTAAGCAAGGTAGGATTAAGCAACCTCCCAGATTTAGGAGGATAATTTTTGTGAGAGTTTTGAATCTCCCAAAAGTTGAAAAACATCCTCTAAATAACTTCCTGGGGTTTCAACCATTCCAGGTCTGGACGGGGACATACATAGTCCTTTTTATTTGATTTGTGATCTCTATGACTTTTTTCTCATTATCTATTTGTAGGCAGCAGTTGCTTAGGTTAAAACTTTTTATAAACTTTTTTCTCAGACACAAGTAGGTAATCTAAGACCGAGTGATTTTGATAGATAGCATTGCGTGTTTTGGTTTGCTGCTTGGCTAGTAAGTTAAGAGCTCCAGCAGATTTATTGGTTATAATTTTTATAACTGCTTGTAGTCTGATTATGTGGGAGCATGTAAATGGGAGTGTAGTAGACCAAGAACCCATCCTCTGCCCAGGTGTCAGCGCCATAATATTGGATAATATGCTCAGGAGACCATTTATCATCTTTTTAATTGCCAATTTGTAAGTCACACCACTTCCTTTGAGTCTCCCTACCCTCATACACTTGAACTCCCAAATGTTTCCCTCTGGTAAGTGGGAGCAGGAAGAAAGATGGATAAATAGTTTCCAGCAAATATGACCCTGACGAGACTGAGGGAAGTACTACATAGGTTGTCCTTCCACATATCTAGTATAGTCCCTCCGGGGTCTGCCATTTGATAGCTGCATTGACATTGTCCCAGGCCTCTCAGAGATGAGACAAGGGTGGGGATCTGGCTCAGGGTGATCTGGGGCCCCCCACCATTGGGTTTTCTGGACAGTTCAGTTATAAAATCTTTGGCCTAGGCATGTTAAGTTTTTAACAGAGACAATGATGAATTTTTCCCCACCAGGCAAGACAGTTTTTCCAAATATTTGAGCTTTTGAGGAGCCAAACCCCAGTAGCAGGACTGGGGTATTTTGTTTTACTATAAGGCCTGTGGGGATCTAATTTTCTAGTCTCTTATGGCCATTGTTTCCCCCATGTTGGTACCAATGAAGCATCCTATTCACAAAAGGAAGGTGAGTGCTAACAGAAACCTCTCACTTCACTTCCAGTTGGCTGGGGTGACCTTGGCCAACCCTATGGCAAAGAGTAGAGCAAGACTCACAATAATAGTGAGAAACAGTGCATCACAGTAAGGAAACAGATGTAGAAAATGAGGAGAGTTGTTTTTTCAGACCATCGATTTCTCAAGATTCTGCTGTACATAAATTAGTCAGCTTCCAGAGTGACTAAAGCAGGCCTGCAATTTCCTGGAGGCTCTGGAGTTGCAGATTGCTTTTTCTGTATGGTCAGCTTGCACAGCATTGATGGATCAGGAATTTACTTTCAGTTTCAAGATGCTGGCTTCACTCTGCTGTGATGAATCCAGGGACCCACCTCAGCTACCTTTACTGCATTAACGGTGGACAAAATGACAGTGAACAGGCCCCTCCAGAGGGATTTTAGGTGTTGGACATTTTAGTCCTTTATCTATATCATATCTCCTAGTTTAAAAAGGTGGGCATCTGTGGTCAGACTCACAGGTAATCACTCCCTCTCCCAGTGGTGTAAGGTGGTTAGGGTAGAGCCGAGGGCCCACATCTGCTGCCTTAGGGTTAGATTGCCTATTTTATTTAGATCCCCACTTATGCTTTTGATAATAGGGAGAGGGTGCCCATAAGGGATTTCATAAAGGGAGAACCCCATCTGCTTTTTTAGCCTTCCACTTGCAGCTGTAGTCTGCCTCCCTGAAGGTCCCTTATCTCTCCTTGCCTAATGTTAACTCTTTTCCTATTTATCCCCCCCCCCCAGAATAAGGCCCCTAAGTGCTGTTAGGGAACAGGCATGATGACCATTCTGGCTTCTTCTAGCTGATAAGGGAGAGTGTAGGGGTACAGCAATTAGAGGCTACCCAAGGGTTGGTCTAGTGGTCCCTGGTATGATTCTACCATGGAAGGCTAGCAGGCATGAGGCAGCATAAACATTAGCAGATACAAAGAGAAAAACACAAAGTAAAGATTATACTGACCAAAAAGATGGTATGTTAAGATAATGTCCCCAGCTTCCAAACCTGTCAAACAATCTAGGAGAGACCCTAACTTTGTACACAGCATATTTCAGGGAATCACTCATAACCCAGGTGATGGAGGAACAGGAGTAGTAAGTATTAATGGTGGCTCTCTTTTCAAGAGTTTGGCCCTAATAATTTAAAAAATGTTTTTAAAGCATCTAATGCTTTCGAAGTGTTATTTAGAGTTTTTCTAAGTACGAGCAGACAGTTTGCTTTATTTTGAGGTGTAAAACTTTTCCAATAACCAGGAGTTCTACTAGAGATAGAGTCAAGGCAGCCATTTATCAGTATTAATTTGCAAATTTTTAGGTAAGCCAAACCTGGGTATTATTTTATAAAGCAGAACTTTTGTTACTTTTTGTACCTTTTTTGTCTTGCAGGGAAAGACCTTTACCCAATTAGTAAAAGTATCAACTCATACCAACAGATGTTGGAATTCCTTTGACCTTGGTATATGAGTGAACGTAATTGTCAGTTTTTCCTGGATAGCCTCCAGTTTCTTGATTGGGAGAGCAAGTTTGTGGTTGAAAGGATTGTTTCTAAGACATATTTCACAGGCTGATACTGTTGCATCCACACGACTCCTGAAACAGAACGCTATGGACACCAGTGACAGTCACAACAAAATTTATTGCAATGAGAGGCAAGGCCAACCGATCAGGACCGACACTCTTGACCAGAGTGCGGTCTCAAACAGCCGGGTACAGAATTTTTATAGCCGACCACATTGTTTTATCATCACCTGGGGACAGAACAAAGAAATAGTTCCCAGATGGGGGTGGAAACAGTTCAGACGTGCCCTTGCCCCAATCCAATCAAACACTAAACCAGTTGATTTCCCTTAAACTTTTGTTCCCTTGATTGATAGGACAAGGCTATCTCTTAATCTACAGTGTTAAAGCTGTTATTTCTTAAGGCTACAGGTTAGCCCTACACTACAATTTAACCCTTACAATGCTACTTGCTGAACTGTCCTTGACAAATTTTTTTCAGTAAACATCTTTTGGGCCATTTGATAAGTTTTGTCCCTCCCTAAATGAAAGGCCTGATGCTATGTTTTTTTATCTTTTAGCTCTGTGAGCTCAATAATAGTAATTGCCCTGCTCTGTTTATAACCATTCCAAGTGCTGGAGACAGTGTCTATGAATCAGGCCCCAGTTTATTTTCTTGGAAGAGTAGGTGGGATTGAGTCTCCTTTAATAATTGATATAGCAGGCAAATTATTTTCCTGAACCCTGGTATCTACAGCCTACAATATCCAGTAATTCCCAAAACTTATACAATGATTTGTTTTGGAGTTTGTAGTACTATAGTCTCTAATTTAGTTATAATCTCCCTTCCTAGCAAGGGAGTAAAGCTCTCTGGTATTATTAAAAAAGAATGAGAAAAAATTAGTTTTTCCCATTTGTATCCCAGAGGCTGAGAGAAGTTTAGTTATACGTTCATGCTACATTTGGATAGTTAGCCTAGAGTGGAAAGGAGGACAGAAAAGGTAACTCTGGTATCAAGAAGGAAATGAACCAGTTTTCCTTCTATAGTTACCTTCTAGTTACCCAAGGCTCTAGGTTTCTGATAGTTGGTTTAGGGAGCTACCGCGAGGATACCCAGGTCCCATCAGTCCCTTCCAGGGACATTGGTTATCTGAGCCATCACAGATAGAGGTCCCTGAGGGCATTCAGATCGCCAGCGATTGTCTCCACACAAGGGGCATGGCTTATGGGGTTTTCATCTTGGTTGTCCCCTCTGAGGACGTTCTCATTTTTAGTGCTCTGAATGACCATATAAATGGTACTTGGTGCCAGGACCTCGAGAAGTCTGGTCTGATGTAGTACGTAAGGCTACAACTAAGGCCTCAGATTTTTTAAAGCCTCTTTTGTGTTTGTTTTATTCTCCTCTTGATCTTGGTTAGAATATACCCAATTGGCAGCTCATAAGAGCTCCTCCAGAGTCCCTTCCAGATCAACAGCCAGTTTTTGCATTTTTTTCTCAATATCTGGTGCTGATCAAGTGACAAATTTGTCTTTTACAATCATCTCAGCCTCAGGGGTGTTAGGGGAGATATCCATACATTTAATGAGAGGAAGGCCACTGGGGTTTTATTTTATGTCTATAAGATAGTGGCTAATTTAACGTAATTTAAAGGTTTAACCTTAGACCTCCTGACCATATATAAAATTTTTTTTAAAGATTTTTCTTTACAAACCTTTTACAACTTTGCTTTTAGATTTTTTTCTCCCTTTTTATTTATTTATTTATTTATTTATTTATTTTTTCCAATATATGAAATTTATTGTCAAATTGGTTTCCATACAACACCCAGTGCTCATCCCAAAAGGTGTCCTCCTCAATACCCATCACCCACCCTCCCCTCCCTCCCACCCCCCATCAACCCTCAGTTTGTTCTCAATTTTCAACAGTCTCTTATGCTTTGGCTTTCTCCCACTCTAACCTCTTTTTTTTTTTCCCTTCCCCTCCCCCATGGGTTTCTGTTAAGTTTCTCAGGATCCACCTAAGAGTGAAACCATATGGTATCTGTCTTTCTCTGTATGGCTTATTTCACTTAGCATCACACTCTCCAGTTCCATCCACGTCGCTACAAAAGGCCATATTTCATGCTTTCTCATTGCCACGTAGTATTCCATTGTGTATATAAACCACAATTTCTTTATCCATTCATCAGTTGATGGACATTTAGGCTCTTTCCATAATTTGGCTATTGTTGAGAGTGCTGCTATAAACATTGGGGTACAAGTGCCCCTATGCATCCGTACTCCTGTATCCCTTGGGTAAATTCCTAGCAGTGCTATTGCTGGGTCATAGGGTAGGTCTATTTTTAATTTTTTGAGGAACCTCCACACTGCTTTCCAGAGCGGCTGCACCAATTTGCATTCCCACCAACAGTGCAAGAGGGTTCCCATTTCTCCACATCCTCTCCAGCATCTATAGTCTCCTGATTTGTTCATTTTGGCCACTCTGAGTGGCGTGAGGTGATATCTGAGTGTGGTTTTGATTTGTATTTCCCTGATAAGGAGCGACGTTGAACATCTTTTCATGTGCCTGTTGGCCATCTGGATGTCTTCTTTAGAGAAGTGTCTATTCATGTTTTCTGCCCATTTCTTCACTGGGTTATTTGTTTTTCGGGTGTGGAGTTTGGTGAGCTCTTTATAGATTTTGGATACTAGCCCTTTGTCCGATGTCATTTGCAAATATCTTTTCCCATTCCTTTGGTTGCCTTTTCGTTTTGTTGGTTGTTTGCTTTGCAGAAGCTTTTTATCTTCATAAGGTCCCAATAATTCATTTTTGCTTTTAATTCCCTTGCCTTTGGGGATGTGTCAAGTAAGAAATTGTTACAACTGAGGTCAGAGAGGTCTTTTCCTGCTTTCTCCTCTAGGGTTTTGATGGTTTCCTGTCTCACATTCAGGTCCTTTATCCATTTTGAGTTTATTTTTGTGAATGGTGTGAGAAAGTGGTCTAGTTTCAACCTTCTGCATGTTGCTGTCCAGTTCTCCCAGCACCATTTGTTAAAGAGACTTTTTTCCATTGGATGTTCTTTCCTGCTTTGTCAAAGATGAGTTGGCCATATGTTTGTGGGTCTAGTTCTGGGGTTTCTATTCTATTCCACTGCTCTATGTGTCTGTTTTTATGCCAATACCATGCTGTCTTGATGATTACAGCTTTGTAGTAGAGCTAAAGTCTGGGATTGTGATGCCTCCTGCTTTGGTCTTCTTCTTCAAAATTACCTTGGCTATTCGGGGCCTTTTGTGGTTCCATATGAATTTTAGGATTGCTTGTTCTAGTTTCGAGAAGAATGCTGGTGCAATTTTGATTGGGATTGCATTGAATGTGTAGATAGCTTTGGGTAGTATTGACATTTTGACAATATTTATTCTTCCAATCCATGAGCAGGGAATGTCTTTCCATTTCTTTATATCTTCTTCATTACCTTCATAAGCTTTCTACAGTTTTCAGCATACAGATCTTTTACATCTTTGGTTAGATTTATTGCTAGGTATTTTATGCTTCTTGGTGCAATTGTGAATGGGATCAGTTTCTCTATTTGTCTTTCTGTTGGTTCATTGTTAGTGTATAAGAATGCAACTGATCTCTGTACATTGATTTTGTATCCTGCAACTTGGCTGAAATCATGTATCAGTTCTAGCAGACTTTTGGTGGAGTCTATCGGATTTTCCATGTATAATATCATGTCATCTGCAAAAAGCGAAAGCTTGACTTCATCTTTGCCCATTTTGGTGCCTTTGATTTCCTTTTGTTGTCTGATTGCTGATGCTAGAACCTCCAACACTATATTAAACAACAGCGGTGAGAGTGGGCATCCCTGTCGTGTTCCTGATCTCAGGGAAAAAGCTCTCAGTTTTTCCCCACTGAGGATGATGTTAGCTGTGGGCTTTTCATAAATGGCTTTTATGATCTTTAAGTATGTTCCTTCTATCCCGACTTTCTCAAGGGTTTTTATTAAGAAACAGTGCTGGATTTTGTTAAAGGCCTTTTCTGCATCGATTGACAGGATCATATGGTTCTTCTCTTTTTTTTTTTTTTTTTATTAATGTGATGTATCACGTTGATTGATTTGCGAATGTTGAACCAGCCCTGCATCCCAGGAATGAATCCCACTTGATCATGGTGAATAATTCTTTTTATATGCCATTGAATTCGATTTGCTAGTATCTTATTGAGAATTTTTGCATCCATATTCATCAGGGATATTGGCCTGTAGTTCTCTTTTTTTACTGGGTCTCTGGTTTAGGAATCAAAGTAATACTGGCTTCATAGAATGAGTCTGGAAGTTTTCCTTCCCTTTCTATTTCTTGGAATAGCTTGAGACGGATAGGTATTATCTCTGCTTTAAATGTCTGGTAGAACTCCCCTGGGAAGACATCTGGTCCTGGACTCTTATTTGTTGGGAGATGTTTGATAACCAATTCCATTTCTTCGCTGGTTATGGGTCTGTGCAAGCTTTCTATTTCCTCCTGATTGAGTTTTGGAAGAGTGTGGGTGTTTAGGAATTTGTCCATTTCTTCCAGGTTGTCCAATTTGTTGGCATATAATTTTTCATAGTATTCCCTGATAATTGTTTGTATCTCTGAGGGATTGGTTGTAATCATTCCATTTTCATTCATGATTTTATCTATTTGGGTCATCTCCCTTTTCTTTTTGAGAAGCCTGGCTAGAGGTTTATCAATTTTGTTTATTTTTTCAAAAACCCAACTCTTGGTTTCGTTGATCTGCTCTACAGTTTTTTTAGATTCTATGTTGTTTATTTCTGCTCTGATCTTTATTATTTCTCTTCTTCTGCTGGGTTTAGGCTGCCTTTGCTGTTCTGCTTCTATTTCCTTTAGGTGTGCTGTTACATTTTGTATTTGGGATTTTTCTTGTTTCTTGAGATAGGCCTGGATTGCAATGTATTTTCCTCTCAGGACTGCCTTCACTGCGTCCCAAAGCGTTTGGATTGTTGTATTTTCATTTTCGTTTGTTTCCATATATTTTTTAATTTCTTCTCTAATTGCCTGGTTGACCCACTCATTCTTTAGTAGGGTGTTCTTTAACCTCCACGCTTTTGGAGGTTTTCCAGACTTTTTCCTGTGGTTGATTTCAAGCTTCATAGCATTGTGGTCTGAAAGTATGCATGGTATAATTTCAATTCTTGTAAACTTATTTTTTTTTTTTTATAATTTTTTTTTTCAACATTTTTTATTTATTTTTGGGACAGAGAGAGACAGAGCATGAACGGGGGAGGGGCAGAGAGAGAGGGAGACACAGAATCGGAAACAGGCTCCAGGCTCCGAGCCATCAGCCCAGAGCCTGACGCGGGGCTCGAACTCACGGACCGCGAGATCGTGAACTGGCTGAAGTCGGACGCTTAACCGACTGCGCCACCCAGGCGCCCAATTCTTGTAAACTTATGAAGGGCTGTTTTGTGACCCAGTATATGATCTATCTTGGAGAATGTTCCATGTGCACTCGAGAAGAAAGTATATTCTGTTGCTTTGGGATGCAGAGTTCTAAATATATCTGTCAAGTCCATCTGATCCAATGTATCATTCATGGCCCTTGTTTCTTTATTGACCGTGTGTCTAGAAGATCTATCCATTTCTGTAAGTGGAGTGTTAAAGTCCCCTGCAATGACCACATTCTTATCAATAAGGTTGCTTATGTTTATGAGTAATTGTTTTATATATTTGGGGGCTCTGGTATTCGGCACATAGACATTTATAATTGTTAGCTCTTCCTGATGGATAGACCCTGTAATTATTATATAATGCCCTTGTTCATCTCTTGTTACAGCCTTTAATTTAAAGTCTAGTTTGTCTGATATAAGTATGGCTACTCCAGCTTTCTTTTGGCTTCCAGTAGTATGATAAATAGTTCTCCATCTCCTCACTCTCAATCTGAAGGTGTCCTCAGGTCTAAAATGAGTCTCTTGTAGACAGCAAATAGATGGGTCTTGTTTTTTTATCCATTCTGATAGCCTATGTCTTTTGGTTGGCGCATTTAATCCATTTACATTCAGTGTTATTATAGAAAGATACGGGTTTAGAGTCATTGTGATGTCTGTATGTTTTATGCTTGTAGTGATGTCTCTGGTACTTTGTCTCACAGGATCCCCCTTAGGATCTCTTGTAGGGCTGGTTTAGTGGTGACAAATTCCTTCAGTTTTTGTTTGTTTGGGAAGACCTTGATCTCTCCTTCTATTCTAAATGACAGACTTGCTGGATAAAGGATTCTCGGCTGCATATTTTTTCTGTTTAGCACAACTGAAGATATCGTGCCAGTCCTTTCTGGCCTGCCAAGTTTCAAAAGAGAGATCAGTCACGAGTCTTATAGGTCTCCCTTTATATGTGAGGGCACGTTTATCCCTTGTTGCTTTCAAAATTTTCTCTTTATCCTTGTATTTTGCCAGTTCCAGTATATGTCGTGCAGATCTATTCAAGTTATGTCTGAAGGGAGTTCTCTGTGCCTCTTGGATTTCAATGCCTTTTTCCTTCCCCAGTTCAGGGAAGTTCTCAGCTATAATTTCTTCAAGTACCCCTTTAGCACCTTTCCCTCTCTCTTCCTCCTCTGGGATACCAATTATGCGTATATTATTTCTTTTTAGTGTGTCACTTAGTTCTCTAATTTTCCCCTCATACTCCTGGATTTTTTTTATCTCTCTTTCTCTCAGCTTCTTATTTTTCCATAACTGTATCTTCTAGTTCACCTATTCTCTTCTCTGCCTCTTCAAACCGAGCCGTCATGGTTTCCATTTTGTTTTGCATTTCGTTTAAAGCGCTTTTCAGCTCCTCGTGACTGTTCCTTAGTCCCTTGATCTCTGTAGCAAGAGATTCTCTGCTGTCCTCTATACTGTTTTCAAGCCCAGCGAATAATTTTATGACTATTATTCTAAATTCACTTTCTGTTATATTATTTAAATCCTTTTTGATCAGTTCATTAGCTCTTGTTATTTCCTGGACATTCTTCTGAGGGGAATTCTTCCGTTTGGTCATTTTGGATAGTCCCTGGAGTGGTGAGGACCTGCAGGGCACTTCCCCTGTGCTGTGGTGTATAACTGGAGTTGGTGGGCAGGGCCGCAGTCAGTCCTGATGTCTGCCCCCAGCCCACCACTGGGGCTACAGTCAGACTTGTGTGTGCCTTCTCTTCCCCTCTCCTAGGGGCGGGATTCACTGTGGGGTGGCGTGTCCCGTCTGGGCTACTTGCACACTGCCAGGCTTGTGTTGCTGGGGATCTGGCGTATTAGCTGGGGTGGGTAGGCAAGGTGCACGGGAGCAGGAGGGGTAGGCTTACCTCACTTCTCCTTAGGTGATCCACTTCTGGAGGGGCCCTGTGGCAGCGGGAGGGAGTCAGACCCGCTGCCGGAGATTCGGCTCCGCAGAAGCACAGAGTTGGGTGTTTGTGCAGAGCGAGCAAGTTCCCTGGCAGGAACTGGTTCCCTTTGGGATTTTGGCTGTGGGATGGGCGAGGGAGATGGCACTGGCGAGCGCCTTTGTTCCCCACCAAACTGAGCTCTGTCGTCCGGGGGCTCAGCAGCTCTCCCTCCCTTTGTCCTCCAGCCTTCCCGCTTTCTGAGCAGAGCTGTTCACTATGACCTCCCAGACGCTAAGTCGTGCTTGCTGTCGGAACACACTCTGTCCGGCCCCTCCGCTTTTGCCAGCCAGACTCGGGGGCTCCGCTTGGCCGGCAGGCTGCCCCTCCACCCCAGCTCCCTCCCGCCAGTCTGTGGAGCACGCACCGCCTCGCCGCCCTTCCTACCCTCTTCTGTGGGCCTCTCGTCTGCGCTTGCCTCTGGAGACTCCGTTCTGCTAATCCTCTGGCGGTTTTCTGGGTTATTTAGGCAGGTGCAGGTGGAATCTAAGTGATCAGCAGGACGCGCGGTGAGCCCAGCGTCCTCCTATGCCGCCATCTTCTTATCTCTCTCCTCATGTTTTCTCTGCTTTTAGATTTTTGACGTAAGAACCCCCCACCTTTTTTTTCCCAAACAACCAGTCTCATTTAGGACAAAATTACTCTTTTTTTTATCTTTAACAAAAAATGTATTTGCATTCCTTATATATATATTTTTATATATCTACTTTTTACATGCAGAGTTGCTTTCCTTATTTTCATTAATCTTAACTACATTTAGCAGAATTTTAACTCTTAAAAATCTTGATCTCCGGTGAAAACTAAGTAGTGACCAATTGTGAACTGTTGCATCACAATTTCTTAGATGGCAAACTTATGAATCAAGCACAAAGAATGTTTTCCAACATATCCAAATACCCTTAGTTTTTCTGCAACAAGTCAAAAGCACAAACCTACATGTAAGAGGATTTAGCCTCTTATATTGTTAGATATCCAATGAATTCAATCCCAATTTATCATTCAAGCAAAAACTTTAACATTTTAGGGTTACTAAAGACTTTAAAAGCAATCTTAACAATTACCCATGAAAACTATGTGACAAAGTTAACCATTAACTTAAGTCATCCTTTTGCTAACAAATTGAAACAGAGATAACATGAGCTTATTTGACCTTCCACAAATCTAAGGAGAATAAAAGGTTATTTTAATTTAATGTTGATAAATATTGTCTATCTCAAAGCAACAAACTTAAAGTAGTTTAAACACTGTTCCCCCATGGTTAATTTTTACCTAGAGCATTGGTGGGGAAATCTGAAATGGATGGTCTTCACTCCATGACCTCTAGGGTGGAAGGAGGAGCTGATAGTTCCTGAGGCATTGAGGAGTCAGTTATGCAGGCCACCTCCAAGGTGGTGCAGAAACAGGAGTGGGAGAAGGGAAGGCAGAAGATGTGAGGTGCCAGCATAAGGCAGAGAAGGAGAATTCCCAGTTTTAAATCTTGTCAGCTCAGACAGAGGAGTGGACTCCAGGTTTCTTTTCTTTTGTTTTGTTTTCCACTAGTGGAGTTAGGCAGTCCATGTCAGTCCGGAGAAGACAGGGAATTTCCCTGAAACAAAAGAAGTTTCGGCAGCTGCTTGGGAATATTCCTTAAAGTCCTTGTTCTGAGGTAGAGTAACCAGAGACAGTTGTCTCTAATTATCATAATCACTGACCCAGGAAATGAATGAGAGACAAGTCCCCACACACAGTTATACAGCGACTCCAACCTGCTGCCCAGCGCCTTAAGGGTTGCGTCTTCATTTCTCATCACTTGTGGAACTACTAGGACAACTCTCGGAGGTGATCAGGCTCCCCTTCTGCTTCTTAGGGGAAGGTCTGCCAAAACGAACCCAGGTTTCTATCAGTCTGATGGGCGGAGCTCCCTGAGCTGGTTCCTGGGCCTCATGGGTTCCTTTGGTGCACACCAGGTCCTTGCCCTGGTCCACTGGTGCCAGGCAAGGTCACCTCTCCCAGCGCTCTGAGGTTCGTATCCCTGGTGGCAAAGGAGGTGGAAATGTCTCCGAATCTGGGATGTGAACCCCCAAGTAATGTAGCAGGATTCTCACACAGAGAGTCATGACACTAAGGCTTTTCTTTCCAGGAAGCAACTTTATGCATGCCGGCACTGCTCAGTTGCGTTTGTATCCAAAGAACTGACCTCCAAACACCACGTGGTGTAAATTTTTATACATTTTTTTTACTTCTTTGCCTCTCATATATATAGGCACACAAACATGTAGTCTGATTAAGTAGTCTCATGTTACAACGTTGTAAGGGATATTGTCATGTACGTGTATAACCAGGTTGCCTTGAGGTTTTTTTTTTTTTCTCGCTTAGGGAGGGGACACTACCACAGGATGTATTCCCAGCAGTCTCCAAAATGGAAATGGCCATTTACTTGCCTATTTACCCTGTGGAAAGGAGGCTAGGCTAGTGACTTCCCGCTCCTGTAGTGTTTCCATGATCACCCAAGTTCTCTAGAGATTTGGACTTACATCTCATGAGATTTGGCCTTAGATCTTGAGAGAGCTGCCCATAGATCACATGAGAGCAAGGTTCCTTGTGTGTTAGTTCTGATGGAGTTTGTGGTCTTTTGTGTTACCCTGTTTTTATCCAGCAATCTCCAAGACAGCAATGTCTCAGCCCTGCCTGTTTGCATTGCAAGATCGAGGCTAGTCTAAGGTGTTCTCCCACC
The DNA here is from genome assembly GCF_024362965.1 of Panthera pardus. Lineage (NCBI taxonomy): Eukaryota > Metazoa > Chordata > Mammalia > Carnivora > Felidae > Panthera > Panthera pardus. The sequence goes on along the minus strand of NW_026526981.1, from coordinate 85,093 downwards.
TGCTGAGTTCCCTCAAGATGTGACCTGAGATACTGCAAGATTTAAACTTAGATCTTAGATATTTGGCTTTAGATCTCAAGGGATTTGCCCCTGGATCACATAAGATTTGTAAACAGGGAAGAGTGACTGCTCTTTATGGGGCCTGGAGACACACAGATTGTGCTGAAATGTCCAAAGTCTTGAAAAGTGTTCAGGAAGTCTGTGTGTGTGTTCAAAGTAGCCATTTGCTGTTTATTTCTCCCTACCCTCCTGACCTCCAGTTTCTATCACCTGTAGTTTAGCACAAAAAATGGGTGGTACAGCCCATTCGTTCCTACTTCATTGGCCCATGTTTATCCCTAATCCACCTAGACCTCCAGAAGGCAGGAAGTAGGAGCAAGGCATATCATGTGCTAGTTTTGTTGGGATCTATGGGTTTTTGTTTGACCCTATATGAACCCAGAAGTCCCCAACCCAGGAATGTCACAGCCTTGCCAATTTTCCCTGCAGTTACCAGGCTATGGCTAGGGGGTTCCCACTCCTGCCCAGTTACTGTAAGATCTGGCCCCATATCTTTCAAGATCTGGACTTAGATATTGTGAGATTTAATCTTTGATCTCGCAAGATTGGCCCCTATATAACATGAGTTTTCTGAAAAGGGAAGCATGGCTGCATTTTCCAGGTCCAGGACAGACATGGACTTTGCTGAAATGAACAAATCCTGGGAAAGCTCTCAGTGAGTCTGTTTGTGTCTTCACAGGATCCAGTTCATATGTGCATTGTTTCACCCTACCCCTCATCCCCTCTAATTCCTATCACCTGTAGTTTAGCTTGAAAGCAGGGTGATGTGGCCCATTCATTCCTATTTCATAGGTTTGTGTTTAGCCCTACTGCACCTAGACCACCAAGAGGCAGGAAGTATGAGTCAGGCACCATGTGTGCTAGTGCAGGTGGCATCTGTGGGCTTTTGTTTGACCCCCTTTGTAGCTAGCAATCTACAATCCAGGAATGTCCCCTCCTTGCCAATTTTTTCCTGCAGGATTGAGGCTACTCTAGGGAGTTGCCATTCCTGCTGGATTCCATTGGATTTGGCCCAAAGTCTCTCCAGACTTGCCTTAGATACATCACGCAAGATTTGCCAACAGGGAAGTATGGCTACATTTTAGGAGGGTAGGAAAGAGACTGTGATGAAATGTCCAAAGTTGGGAAAGCTCTCAGGGAGTCTCTTTGTTCATAGGATCCAGTTCCAGTGCAAGTTGTTTCTCCCTACCCCTCATGCCTTCCAGTTTATATCACCTGTAGTTTAGCATGAAAAACTGGAAGTCTGGACCATTCATTCCTATTTCATAGGTCTGTGTTTATCCCTGCTGCACCTAGAACACCGAGAGTCAGGGAGCATGAGTGAGGCACCTCGTGTTAGTGCTAGTGGCATCTGTAAGCTTTTCTTTGACTCCCTTTGTCCCCAGAAGTCCTCAATCCAGGAATGTCCCAGCTCTGGGACACTGCAAGATGATACAATGCTAGGGAGCTGTTCCAGTTAAATTTAGCTGAGCTCTCATGAGATTTGGACTTATATCTCATGAAATTTGCCCTTAGATCTCACTAGATTTCTTTCTAGAGCACACAAGAGTGAGGAAACTCATATGTTAGTGCCGATGTCTTCAGTGGGATTTTGTTTGACTCCTTTTGTACAGTATTCCCCAACCCAGGAATGTCCCAGCCCTACCCACTTACCTAGCAGGAATGAGGCAACCCTAGGGAGTTCACACTCCTGACAAGTTCCCTGAAGGTTTGGCACTAGATCTCATGAGATTTGGCTTTAGATCTCTCGAGATTTGCTTCTAGAGCACCTGAGAGCCAGGCACCTTGTGTGTTGGTGCTGGTGGTGGATGTGGGCTTTTCTTTGACCCCATTTGTACCCAGTCACCCCCAATTCAGGAATATCAAGAATGAGGCTATGGTAGGGAGTTTGGGCGGCTAATCTGTTGCCACAAGATTTAACACAAGATCTTCAAGATTTAGACTTATATTTCATGAGATTTGGCCTTAGATCTCCTGAGATTTCCTTCTAGAGCACATAAGAGTGAGGCATGTCCTTGTTTACTGCTGGTGGTAGCTGTGGGGTTTTGACACAGTTTATATCCATCGGTTTGCAATCCAGGAATGTTCCAGGCCTGCTATTTACCCAACAGGAATGAGGCTACTCTAGGGAGTTTGCACTCCTTCCAAGATCTCACAATATTTGGCTCAAGATATTGTGAGATATGGACATGTATCTCATGAGATTTAGCCTTCAAACTTTGGAGATTTGCTTCCAGAGCACACAAGAGCAAGGGACCTTGTGTGTTTGTGCTGGTGGTGTCTGTGGGCTTTTATTTTACCCCATTTGTACCTCGTATTCCCCCATCCAGAATGTCTCTTTACCCATCAGGAAAAGCAGTTATGCTAAGTTGCTGCTCCTAAGGACACCGGCAATATTTGATCTGAGATCTCATGAAATCTGGATTTAAATCTCATGCAATTATCCTGAGATGACACGAGAGTTGCTTCTAGAGCACATGAGAGTGAGGCATCTCATGTGTTCCTGCTGGTGACTTCTGTGGCCTTTTTTTTTTTTACCCCATTTGTATCCAGCAGTCACCAAACCAGGAATGTTTAAACCCTACAAATTTACCCTGCAGGAATAAGGCCAGGGTAGGAAGTTCACACTCCTGCCACATTCCCATGGGATTTGGCCCAAATTTTGCAAGATTTGGACTTTGATCACGTGAGGTACGACCTTACATATCACAAGATTTGTCCCTAAATCACATGAGGTATGTCAACAGGGAAGCCTGGCTGCATTTTAGGGGGGGAGGACAGACGCAGTTTGCACTAAAGTGTCCAAAGCCTGGGAAAGTTCTAAGGGGGTTGTTTCTGTGTCCACAGGAGCCAGGTCCTGTGCCCACTGTTTCTTCCTACACCTAATGAATTACACTTTCTGTTACCTGTAGTTTAGCCTGAAAAACTGGCTGCCCAGTCTATTTGTTCCTATATCATGCATCCGTGTTTAGATGTACTGCATATAGAGCACCATGAGGCAGGAAGTATGAATGAGGCACCTCTTGTGTTAGTGCTGATGGTGTCTGTGGAATTCTGTTTTACCCCACTGGACCCAGCAGCCACTAATATAGGAATGTCCTACCTTTGCCAATTTACCCTGCAGGAAGGATGCTAGGCATGGGAGTTCCTGTTCCTGCCATGTTCCCTCAAGATTTGGCACATTATCTCATGATATTTGGATTTAGATCTCTTGAGATGTGGCCTTATATCTCACAAGATTTGCCCCTAGATCACACCAGATTTGCCAACAGGGAAGCATGGCTGTGTTTTAGCATGGCAGGACAGACACTATATGTGCTGAAATGTCCAAAGCCTGGAAAAGCTCCCAGGGAGTCTATGTTTTTGCAGGAGCCAGTTCCTGTGCACGTTGTTTCTCCCTACCCCATGTATCCTCCAGTTTCTATCACATCTAGTTTAGCATGAAAAATGGGTGATTTGGCCTATTTGTTCTATATACTTGGGTCCTTATTTAATCCTACTGCACCTAGATTGCCAAGAGGTATTAGTATGAGACACCATGTGTGTTAGTGCCAGTGGCCTCTGTGGGTTTTGTTTTACCCCATTGGTAACCAGCAGGCCCTAATCCAGGAATATCCCAACCCTGCCCATTTACCATGCAGGAATGAGCGTAGGCTAGTGTGTTACTGATCCTGCCCATTCCCCAAGAGATTTGGCTTGAGCTATTGCAAGATTTGGATTTAGATCTCATAATATTTGGCCTTAGATCAAGCATAATTTGCCTCTAGAACACACAAGATTTGTGAAAAGGGAAGCATGGCTACGTTTTAGTGGGGCAGGACAGGCACAGACTGAGCTGAAATGTCCAACACCTGGTAAAGTGCTCAGGGAGCCTCTTTGTGTATCGCAGGAGCAGGCTGTTAGTTCCTACCCCTCATGCCCTCCAGTCCTATCACCTGTAGTTTAGCATGAAAAATGGGCAGTGTGGCACATTAGTTCCAAATTCATTGTTCCTTGTTTAGCCCTACTACTTCTAGAATGCCAAAAGAAAGGATGTATGAGTGAGGCACCTCATGTGTTAGGGCTGGTGGCATCTGTTCGCTTTTGCTTGACCCTGTTTGTACCCAGAAGTCCGCAGCCCTACTAATTTAGCCTGTAACAATGAGGCTAGACTAGTGAGTTCCTGCTGCTGCCGAGTTCCCACAAGATTTGGCCTGAAATCTCACAAGATTTAGACTTAGATATTGCAAGATTTGGCTTTGATCTCATAAGGTTTGCCCCTAGCTCACATGAGGTTTGTAATATGGAAGTGTAGCTACATTTGGGAGACCAGGACAGACACAGACTGAGCTGAAATATCCAAAGCCTGGGAAAGCTCTCAGGAGCTCTCTTTGTGTGTTCACAGGATCCAGTTCCTGTGCACACTGAACATAACTTCTCCTTACCTCTCAGCCACCCTGTTTCTATCACCTGTAGTTTAGCCTGAAAATAGTTGGTCCATCATATTCATTCCGATTTCATTGGTCTGTGTTTAGCCATACTGCACCTAGAGCCCCAAGAGGCAGGAAGTATGAGAGAGGTACTTCATGTGCTAGTGCTGGTGGTGTTTGTGAGCTTTTGTTTGACCTTGTTTGTACCCAACATTCTCCAATCCAGGAATGACATAGCATTGCCAAATTACCCGGGAACAAGTCTAGGCTAGTGAGTTCCCACTATTGCTGAGTTCCCTCCAGACATTACCCAAAATCTTACAAGATTTGGCCTTAGATCTTATGACATTTGCCCCTAGATCACACGAGAGTGAAGCACCATGTGTGTTGGTGCTGGTGGGGTCTGTGTGCTTTTGGTTGACCTTGTTTGTACCCAGCATTGCCCAATCCAGGAATGTCCAAGCCCTGTAAATATACCTGCAGGAATGAGGCTTGGCTAGGGAGTTCCTGATCCTGCTAAGATCATGAAGGTTTTGGCCCAAGGTCTCACAAGATTTGGCTTTAGATCTGTTGAGATTTTCCTCTAGATCACACGGGATTTTTCAACAGGGAAGTGTAGCTGTGTTTTAGAAGGCCAGGAAAGACACAGACCATGCTGAAATACCCAAAGCTTGGGAAAACTCTAAAGGAGTCTGTGTATTCACAGGAGCCAGATTCTGTGCACGTTGTTTCTCCCTACCCTCTATACCCTCCAATTTCTATCACCTCTAGATCAGCTTGAAAAACAGGCAGTCCAGCCCAAAAGGCAGGAATTATGAGGGATGCACCTTGTTCATTAGTGCTAGTGACATTTGTGGACTTTTGTTTTATCCCTTTGGGCCCAGCAGTACCCAATGAAGGAATGTCCAAACATCACCAATTTACCCTGCAAGAACGAGGCTAGACTAGGTTGTTCCAAATCCTACTGTTTTCTGGCAAGAATTGTCCCTAGATTTCCCAAGATTTGGACTGAGATCTCATGATATTTGACCTTAGATCTCACAAGATTTTCCTCTAGATCACAGGAGATTTGTCAACATCGAAGTGTGGCTGTGTTTTGGGGGCCAGGACAGACACAGACTTCACAATCCAAATCCTAGGATTGCTCTCAGAGAGTTTGTGTTCACAGGAGCCAGTTCTTGTGCACATTGTTTCTCCCTACCTTTCATGCCCTCCAGTTTCTATCACCTGTAGTTTAGCCTAAAAAATGGAAGGCTTAACATATTTATTCCAATTTCATTGGTCAATGTTTATCCCTACTGTACCTAGAATGCCATGAGGCAGAAAGTATGAGGCACCTCATGTGTTAGTGCTGATGGTGTCTGTGGGCTTTTATTTGACCCCATTTGTACCCAGCATTCCCCATTGCAGGAATGTCCCAGCCCTACCCATTTACCATGCAGTACCAAGCCTACACTGGGGAGTGCACATTCGTCCCATATTCCCTCAAGAGATGGCTGGAGATCTTGTGAGATTTGGACTTAGATCTCAGGAGATATACCCCGTGATCACACAGGATTTGTCAACAGGGAAGTGTGACTACCTTTTAGTGGGTCAGGACAGACACAGACTTCACTGAAATGTCTAAAGCCTCAGAGCTGTCAGGGAGGCTATGCATTTACAGGACGCTTTTTCTATGCTCCTTGCTTGTCCCTACATCTCCTGCCTTCCTGTTTCTATCACATGTAGTTTTAACATGAATAATGGGCCATCCACCCCAGTCATTCCTATTTTATTTGTCTTTGTCTAGCACTACTTCACCTAGAAGGCTGAGAGTGGCAGGAAGAATGACCGCAGCACCTCCTGTATTTGCAATGTTGCCCTTGGCTTGCATTTCTGTGACATTAGTTGCTCTAAGCAGTCCCCAATCCAGAAATGTCTGAGCCCTATTTACCCTACACAAAATGGGTAACTGCACAAAATGGCTAAACTGTAGAGTTACCTGGCTGTCAAGTTCCTAAAATATACGGCCTGAGATCTCCCGAGATTTGGACTTAGATCTTGAGAGATTTGTCTGTAGATTACACAGATTTGTCAACAGGGAAGTCTTGCTGAGTTTTAGGGGGCCAGAATAGACACAGACAGGATGAAATGTCAAAATTCTGGGAAAGCACTCAGCCATTCTGAGTGCTCACAGGAGCCCATTCCTATGCACATTCTTTCTCCCTACACCTCATACCCTGCAGTTTTTATCACCTGGGGTTTAGTATGAAAAATGAGCAGTCTGACCCATTGGTTTCTAATTCTTAACCTCCTGTGTTAGTGCTAGTGGTGTCTGTGTCATTTTGTTCAATTCTGTTTGTATCCAGCAGACCCCAATCCAGGAATGTTCCAGCCCTGCCAATTTACTCTGCAGGAAGGAGGCTAGGCAGGGGAGTTCCCATTCCTGCAGAGTTTTCGTGAGACTTGGCCCCATATCTTGTCATATTTGGAGTTAGATCTCATGGGATTTGCCTTTTGATCTCACAAGACTTGCCCCTAGATCACATGAGATTTGTCAACAGGTAAGCCCTGCTGCATTTGGAAGGGGGGGAGTTGTGGAGCAGAATTGGAAAGGACTGGCTGAAATGTTCAAAGCCTGGGAAAGCTCTCAGGGTGTATGTGTGATCACAGGAGCTAGATCCTTTGCATATTGTTTATCCCTACCCCTCATGCACTCTGGTCTCTATCATCTGTAGTTTAGCATGAAAAACATGTGGTCTGGCTCATTCATTCCTATTTTATTGGTATGTGTAGCCCCTACTTCACCTGGAACACTAGATCATGGACGTATGAATAACAAACCTCCTGTATTTGCACTGTTGCCTACTGTGTGCATTTGTGGGACCCTGGTTGTTCCCAGCAGTCCCCAATCCAAGAAGGTCCCATCTCTGCAAATTTACCCTTCACAAACGAGGCGAGGATAGGGAGTCCCAACTCCTACCCACTTCCTATGAGATTTGGCCTGAGATCTCTCCAGTTTTGGCCTTGGATCTCAGGAGATTTGCCCCTAAATCACATGAGATTTGTCAACATGCTAGACAAGCTGCACTTTACTGAGGCAGGACAGACAGAGACTGCATGAAATAATCAAAGCTTTGGAGCTCTCAGAGATTCTGTTTATAGGAGCTGGTTCCCTAAGCATGTTGCTTCTCCCTACCCCTCATGCCCTTCTGTTTCTATCACCTGTAGTTTAGCATGAAAAATGGGATGTCTGGCCCATCTGTTCCTATTTCATTGGTACATGTTTAGCCCTGCTGCACCCAGAATGCGGAGATCCTGGAATCATAAGCAAGGCATCTCCTGTATTTGCACTGTTGACATCTGGGTATGTTTGTGAAATCCAGGAATTTGCCATCCCTGCCAATTTACCCTCCACTAAGAGACTGGGTTAGGGAGTTACCATTACTCCCAGTTCCTGCAATATGTGCCCTAAGATCTCGTGATATTTGGACTTAGATCTCACAAGATTTGCCCCTAGATCACCTGATATTTTACAACAGGGGAGCCTGGCTATGTTTTAGGGGGCAAGAAAGACACAGACTGCACTTAAATGTCCAAAGCCTGGGAAAGCTCTCAAGGAGTGTTGTTGTGTGTTGTCAGGAGCCAGTTCTTTTGCACATTATTTCCCCCTGCCCCTCCTGTACCCCAGTTTCCATCTCCTGTGGTTTAACATGTAAAACAGGACATCCAGCCCATTCCTTCTCATTTCATTGGTCCATGTTTAGTCCTACTGTACCTAGAAGCCAGGGTTCCAGATGGGCCAGGAACAGATGGAAGTATGAGCAAGACACCTCCTGTGTTAGTGCTGGTGGTTGTCTGTAGGCTGTTGTGGGACCACAATTGTTCCCAGCAGTCCTCAATCCAGGAACATCTCAGCCCTGCCAATTTACCCTGCATGAAAGAGTCTAGACCAGGGCATTCCCACTCTTTCTGAGATCCCAAGAAATTGGTCTGAGGTCTGGCAAGATTTGGCCTTAGGTCTTGAGACATGAAGTATGAGGTTGACGCCTTGTGTCTTCTGCTGGTTACATGTATGGGACTCTTGTGGGTTCATGGGTTTTCCCTAGTTTTCCCAATTCAGGAATATCACAACCTACGTACTTACCTTGCAGAAAAGAAACTAGGGTAGGGTTTTCCCCTTCTGCTGAGTTCTCACAAGATTTGGCTTGAGGACTTTTGAGGTTTTGCCCTAGATCTCTGAGACTTGTCCCTAGATCATGCTAGATTTGTCAACAGGGAAGATGTGGCTGCCTTTTAGAGCAGTAGAACAGACACAGACTCTCCTGAAGTGTCTAAATTTCTGGAAAGTGCCCAGGGAGTCTATTTTTATGTTAACAGGAGCCAATTCCTATGCACTGTGCTTCTCCCCACACCTTTGGCACTCCTGTTTGTTGCACATCAACTTTATTGTGTATCACTGGTCTAGTGATAGATACCTATTGTGTATCACTGGCTAGTCTGGTCCATTGGCTCATCTTTATGTGGTGTTTAAGCCACTACACCTACAATGCTGAGAGAGACAGGAAGTTTGAGGGAGGTGCTGGTGTCTTTCTGCTGGTTACATGTAGGGGACTATTGTGTGTCTGAAAGTTTTCCCTTGTGTCCCCAATCCAGGAATATTGCATCCCTACCTAGTTGCCCTGCAAAAAAGAGGCTGGACGAGGATATTACTACTCTTGACATCTTCTCAAGATACTTGGCGTGAGATCTTGCAAGATTTTGCCTTAGATCTCAGGGAATTTGGCCCTAGATCATGAGAGATTTTTCAACAGGGAAGAGATGGCTCCATTTTAGGGGTTGGGACAGACACAGACTGCCCTGAAATGTCTAAAGCCCAGGAAAGTGCTTAGGGAGTCTTTCACAGAAGCCAATTCCTGTGCACTGTGCTTATTCCCTCACCTCTGACACTCCTGTTTCTTGCATGTCAACTTTTGTGTGTATCACAGACCAGTCTGATCCATTGGTACTCCTTTCTGTGTCCTGGTGTTTAGCCACTGAACCTAAGATGCAGAGAGAGACAGGGTGTATGAGGGAGATGCCTGTGTCTTTCTGCTCATTACATGTATGAGACTGTTGTGGATCTGTGAGTTTTCTCTTGTGTCCCCAATCCAGGAGTATCACTATTCTATCTACTTACCCTGCAAAAAGAGGCTAGGCTTGGGTGTTCCCTCTCCTGCTCACTACCGTGAGATTTGCCTTGAGATATTTCATGATTTCTCATTAGATCTTGGGAGATTTGCCCTTAAATCAGTGAAGTTTGTCCACAGGGAAAAGGTGGCTGTGTTTTGGGGGGCCAAGTCAACACAGACTGCCCCAAAATGTCCAAATCCTGGGAAAGTGCTCAGGAAGATTGTTTGTGTGTTCGCAGGAGCCAATCCCTGTGCACTGTGCTTCTCTCCACGCCTCTGACACTCTAGTTTCTTGCACGTCAACTTTTGAGTATATCATTGTCCAGTCTGGTCCATTGGCGCTTCTTTCTGTAGTCTGGTGTTTCAACCACTGCACTTAAGATGCTGAGAGAGTCAGGAAGTATAAGGGAGATTCCTTGTATCTTTCTGCTGTTTACATGTATAGGACACTTGTGGGTCCACAGGTTTTCCCTGGTGTCCCAAATCCAGGAATATGACAACCCTACCTAGTCACCCTCCAGAAAAGAGGATAAGCTTGGGTATTCCTGCTCATGCTGAAGTCCTGGGAGATTTGGCCCTAGATATTGCAAGAACCTGGTTTAAATATCATGAGATTTGGCCTAGATCAAGCAAGACTTTTCAAAAGGGATGACTTTCTCAAGTGCCTAAAGCTTGGAGAAGTGCTCAGAAGTCTGTGTTCAGAGGATCTGATTCCTTTACACTGTGCTTCTCCCCACAACTCTAACATTTCAGTTTCCTGCATGTCAACTTTACTGTGTATCACGGGCCAGGCCAGTATGATTAATCAGCACCTGTTTCTTAGGCCTGGTGTTTCACCCACTGCACTATGGTGCTGAGACAGATAGGAAATGTGAAGAAGATGTCTTGTGTCTTTCTGCTGGTTACATGGAGGGGGCTCTTGTGGTTCTACATGTTTTCCCTGGTGTCCCCAATCCAGGAATATCCCAACCCTTCCTAGTTACCCTGCAGAAAAGAGGCTAGGCTAGTGTGTTCCCTCACCTCTGACTTCTCACAAGATTTCACCTTAGATCTCTCAATGTTTGCCCCCTAGAGCACATGATATTTTCCAACAGGGAAGAGATAGCTGTGTTTGGGTGGCAGGACAAATAGAAATGGCTCTGAAGTGTCCAAACAGAAATTCATTAGCATTAATTACATACCTTCTATGTTTCCCAGCCTTTGAGTGTTCATGCAATTCTTTCATTTGAGGCATAATCTTTTCAACTCTTAACCACTTCACAGTAAACAACTCTCACCCCTACAACCAATATAATTTATGCTATTGAGGGATTCATACAGGAAAGGGGTGTATGTCTCACATTGTCCATGTATAGTCTGACATACTTCTCACATGTCACATAGTTTTCACATGACAGAGAGTGTTAGAGATTGAGAAAGGGAAAAAGCAACTCAAAAAAAATTTTTTTTGGTGACTACTGAACAGAATCCAATCCTTGGCATATGGTGGGTGTTCAACAAATATTTATTGACTGGATGAAAGAATTTTGCCAATGTCTCTGTTAGAAAATATGTACCATCAGAGTCAGTTATAAAGCCATCTCTTCATTTATTTATTATTTTATTCATTGATTTAAAAACTAGCTGTAAAGCTCCTACTTCTTTGTGCCAGCAACTGGCAATGTAAAGATGAACAATACACAGTCTCTGCCGTTGAGAAAGCCAAGGAATAATCAACATGGACTGTTACTGAACACATGCTCAGTAACACATGTGTTTAGAACACATGTTCTAAATAAATAAATAAATAAATAAATAAGCCTGGGGAAGAGTAACCAGTCTTAAAGCTGTCTTATGCTGGACTGTGTTTAATTCTTGGGCAGTTTTCCCCTAGGGGAGGTGCCATGCTTAAGAATTGTAGTTTGGTAGGAATGCAAGCTGGTAAAGCCACTCTGGAAAACAGTATGGAGGTTCCTCAAAAAACTAAAAATAGAACTACCTTACGACCCAGCAATTGCACTACTAGGCATTTATCCACGGGATACAGGTGTGCTGATTTGAAGGGACACATGCACCCCTGTGTTTATAGCAGCACTATCAACAATAGCCAAAGTATGGAAAGAGCCCAAATATCCACTGATGGATGAATGGATAAAGAAGATGTGGTATATATATACAATGGAGTATTACTTGGCAATAAAAAAAAAAATCAGTGTCTCCCTTTCACTCTGTCCCTCCCCTGCTCTCTCTCTCTCTTTTAAGTAAGTAAACATTAAAAAAGAATAATTATAATGAGGTAATCTGTTTAAGCTTATTTAGTTCAGTAATTTCCAAACCCGTTAGTCGAATAGCATACTCTAAAAAAACGAAACTCCTGAAATTTAGACTTGAAAGCAAAATGTTGGGCAGAGAGAGATGGTTGGGTCCAGAGTCTCTGACTCTCCTCTGGGTTTTTCCCTCTCGTTAGGATCCTCTCAGCTTACTTTCTGCTGTTGACTCCAGGGCTGTTCTGATGCTTCATTAAAACCTTTTATTTTCTCCTAGCAGAGCTTATACTGGCTGAAAGATCTCAAAGACTTTAATGAACACCTCTAGAAAAATACAAAGAAGGGGCGCCTGGGTGGCGCAGTCGGTTAAGCGTCCGACTTCAGCCAGGTCACGATCTCGCGGTCCGTGAGTTCGAGCCCCGCGACGATCTCGCGGTCCATGAGTTCGAGCCCCGCGTCAGGCTCTGGGCTGATGGCTCGGAGCCTGGAGCCTGTTTCCGATTCTGTGTCTCCCTCTCTCTCTGACCCTCCCCCGTTCATGCTCTGTCTCTCTCTGTCCCAAAAATAAATAAAAAACGTTGAAAAAAAAAATTTTAAAAAAAGAAAAATACAAAGAAATAAAAAACACACCAAGAGCCTGATTTCTGGAGTGCAAGCCCCTAATACTACCATATCCAGAAGCTCTCAGGCATTGTCCTCTTCAGATAGTAGCTGAGCTGGCTTATTTTGATCTCCAAAGAGCTGAACCTTACATGCATAGTAACTGGCAAAAGGAAATCTGTTCTTTTGATCAAACTCAACCCCAATCCCCAAAGTACTGGAACTGGTCCTCTATAAAGGCTCACTGCAAAATAAAAGCTGAATGCTATTTTCACAAAAGCAAAAATCTCTTTGAATTTCTTTAAGTTACAAAAAAAAAAAGGTACTAATGTAGATGTTTTGTAAAATCCAAGTGGTGCAATGTGAATGTTTTAAAAACAAAGGATACTTGTATTCTAAAAATACCAAGCTGGGACCTCTCCTTCAAATGATAACTCAAGTCAACTGGATTGTTTAACATAACATTCATAAAATATTTCTTAATATTCTTAAAAATGCTATGTGGAAATTTCTTTTCAAAAAGAAATCAGGGTTGGAAAGCTTGAGAAGATGGTGGACTAGGAGAACCCTAAGCTCACCCTGTCCACATTTACTACTAGATATCACTTGCATCCATGTAAATAAAGCAAACATCAATCCAAAGACAGGCAGAACAAACTCTACAACTAAATGTAGTGAATAAGCCACATTTGAGAGGTTAGGTAGTTCAGAAATAGTGGTCAGGAGCTGCCTGCAGGAGAGAGTGAGCTGCAGGCATGGAGAGGGGAAAGAAATGGTCCCTCACATATGGAAGCCCACTCAGGGAAGACGAATCACCACAACATTTAACTGAAATCCAAATGGACCAAATTCTCTGAGTTTGTATAACCATCAATCAGGACATGAAACCTGGAGCTTTAAAAGTCAGCTGACTCAGCATTGGGTGAGTCAAAGGCCAGTGATAGCTGGGTCCATGCCCTTAAAGAGACAGTAGCCTGCTGAGAGACAACATAGAAGAGATAGCTTGCACAATGCCTGGGGTAAACAGGTGGAAAATGTTTATACTGATTTTGGAGCATGTTGGGAGACTTCCAGGAACAAAGGAGCAGGCAGAATCATTTCCCTCTCTGCCCCACATCTTAAATACAAGGCCATCTGCCGGGGGTGCCACTACACAAACACTGGTTACCTAAGCTGCTAGCAGTGCACCATGCCAATGCATTCTTCTGAGGACTTGTCCACTCCACGTCTGCTGGCCTTGGCCCTGGGCTCAGCACAAATTTTGGTAATACCACACAAACATGCCCTGCCTAGCCACCAGGTACGCAGGCCTCCCACCGCTGGAGCCACCACCTTCACCTCCACATGCTATGACCCAGCAGACACCATGCTTCAGGAGATCCAGCCTAGGACTAGCAGTGCAGCCCAAATTTTGCTAACACTGCTATTTTGCCCCTGGGCCCTCCTGTGGTCACACCCCTTCAGAGACCACCTTCTGGGCCCCACTAACACCACAGAGAATGAGCACAGCCCACAATAGGTAGAGACTCAGTGAAGATATCTGGAGTGAAAGAATAAGACTCAGACATAATAACAGGATGCAAATAATAGAAATGGGAGACTCTCCTGAAGTCCCAGTTTCTGGTGAACAGGGGACTGCACTGCAGGGCAATATAAGACCTCTTCTTCATAAAGCCACTACTTTCAACAGCAGAAGATGTAACTGATTTTCCTAACACAGAGAAACACACACACACACACACACACAGGTAGACAAAATGAGGAGACAGATGTACATGTCCCAAATGAATGAAAAGGACAGAATCACAAGAGATTTAAGTGAAACAGAAATAAGTAGTATGCCTGATACAGAATTTAAAATAATGATCATAAAGACACTCACTGGACTTCAGAAAAGGGTAGAGGACATCAGTGAGACCCTTGACAAAGAGATAAAAGATAACAGATGAGAGTGATGAATTCAATAAGTGAAATTAAAAGTACATTAGATGGAATAAATAATAGGCTACAGGAAACATGGGAATTTTTCAGTCACCTGGAGAATAGATTAATGGAAAGCAATCAGACTGAACAGGGGAGAGACAAAAAATAACACTACATAATGGGAATAGACTTAGAGAACTCAGTAATTCCATTAAGTATAATAACATATGCATTCTATGGATCCCAGAAGGAAAAGAGAGAAAGAAGGGGGTAGAAGTGTATTTGAATAAATAATAGCTGAAAACTTCCTAAACCTGGAGAGAAACAGATTCAGGAGGCACAAAAATGACCCCAAAATGTAACCCAAGTAGGTCCACACCAAGACACAGTAACTGAAACAGCAAAAAATAAATAAAAATAAAAAATAAATAAAATAATAAATAAAATAGGAAAAAATAGTGATAATTTTAAATGTTGCAAGAGACACAATTACATAAAAAGAAACCCCCATAAGGCCATTAGCAGGTTTTTCAGCAGAAATTTTGCAAGCCAGAAGGGAATGGCATGATATAGTCAAAGTGATGAAAGGAAAGTCTGCAGCCAAGAATACCTGTCCAGCAAGGCTATCATTCAGAACCCAGATAAACAGGAGTTAAAAGAATTCATGATTATTACACCAGCTCTACAAGAAATTTAAAGGGGGACCCTGACTAGAAAACAAAAACCACAATTAAGTGTAAGAAAAATAGGAATCACAAAAGCCAAAAGAAAAAAGAAAAATTAAGTATACCTGTAACAATCAATCAAGAGAAGTACAACATAAAAGGATGTAAAATATCCAGTCAGAATGGCTAAAACTAACAACACAGAAACAACAGGTGTTGGTGAAGATGTGGAGAAAGGAAAACCCTCTTGCACTGTTGGTGGGAATGCAAACTAGTGTAGCCACCCTGGAAAACAGTATGGAGGTTCTTCAAAAAGTTAAAAATAGAACTGTTCTATGATCCAGCAATTGCACTACTAGGTATTTACCCAAAGTATACAAAGTACAGATTCAAAGGGTAATGTACCCCAATATTTATAGCAGCATAATCAACAACAAGCAAATGATGGAGAGAGTACAAATGTCCATTAACTGATTAGTAAAGATGTGGTACACATACAATGGAATATTACTCAGCCATCAAAAAGAATGGAATCATTCTATTTGCAATGATGTGGATGGAGCTAGAGTGTACTGTACTAAGCAAAATAAGTCAGTCAGAGAAAGACAAATACCATATGATGTCACTCCTATGTGGAATTTAAGAAACAAAACGGATGAACATAGAAGAAGAGAAGGAAAAATAAGATAAAAATAGAGGGAGGCAAACCATAAGAGACTCTTAAATACAGAAAACAAACTGAGGGTTTCTGGAAGGGTGTTGGGTGGTGGAATGGGCTAAATGGGTGATGGGCATTAAAGAGGGCATTGTTGGGATGAACACTGTGTGTTTGTTATATGTAAGTGATGAATCACTAAATTCTGCTCTTGAAAACTATACTACATGGTATGCTAACTAACTTAAATTTAAAGAAATTTAAAAAGAAGATGTAGTATAATTATACAATGGAATACTACTCAGCCATTAAAAGAATGAAATCCTGCCATTTGCGATGATGTGGACAGAGATAGAATGTATTACGCTAAGTGAGATAAGTCAACCAGAGGAAGACAAATGGCATGTGCAGAGAAAGGGGAAACTTCTTACAGTGCTGGTAAGAATAAAAACTGGTAGAGCCACTCTGGAAAAGAGTATGAAAGTTCTTCAAAAATATAAAAATAGAGTTACCCTATGACCTTTAATTGCATTATGAGGTTTTTATCCAAGGTATACAAAAACCACTGATTCAAAGGGGGACATGCACCCCAATGTTTATAGCAGTGCTATGAACAAGAGCCAAATTATGGAAAGAGCCCAAATTTCCATTGACTGATGAATGGATAAAGAATATGTGGTGTATGTACACACACAATGGAATATTACTCAGCCATCAAAAAGTTGAAATCTTGCCATTTGCAACAGCGTGGGTGGAACCAGAATGTATTATACTAAGCAAAATAAGTCAGTGTAAAGAAAGACAAATACCATATGATTTAACTCATATGTAGAATTTAAGAAGCAAAACAGATGAACGTAGGGGAGGCAGGGAAGAGAAGGAAACAAACTATGAGAGACTCGTAAAGACAAACTGAAGGTTGATGGAGGGAGGTGGGTGGGAGATGGGCTATATGGGTGATAGGTTTTAAGAAGGGCACTTGTGATGAGCACTGGGTGTTGTATGTAAGTGATGAATCACTGAATTCTACTCCTGAAACCAATATTGCATTGTATGTTAACTAACTAGAATTTAAATTAAAAAATGGAAAAAAGGATGCAAAATATGATACCAAATATCTGAAACATGGAAGGGAGAGAAGTAAAGAATGAGTTCAAAATTAAGTGACCATCAGATCACTACAGACTGACATATGCAGAATATGTTATATATAAACCGAATGATAACTACAAATAAAAAATGATAATAGATATGCAAAAAATAGGGGATAAGTAATCAAAGTATATCACCAAAGAAAACCAGCAAATCATGAGAACATAAAGGATTAGAGAAAAACTACAAAAAGAACCACAAAATATGTAACAAAATGGCAACGAATTATGTCTATCAATTGAATGTAAATGGACTAAGTGTTCCAATCAAAAGACAAGGGGTGGGAAGGAGTTAAGATGGCAGAGAAGTAGGGGGACCCTAGGCTCTCCTAGTCCCTCAAACACAGCTGTGTTGAGGTCAAATAACTTGGTACACTCTGGAAATTGATCTGAGAACTGGCAGAAGGATCTCCACGGTTGGAGGGACACAGTATGGCAGGTGCAGGGTGAATGGAAGTTAATTGTGGGTGAGAAAATCAGTGGTGCCATGGAGGGGAGGGAACCCTTTCCATGGAGAGACAAAAGAGAAAGAAAGAGAGATGGGTTAAGAGAGTGAGGCATGGATTTCCAGAAGAAGAAAACCTCTCTGGACCACAGACTGAGGAATAAGAAGTACTGAGTGTTACAGGGTTTTGTTGTTTCTTTGTTTCTTTGTTTGTTTGCAAACACTGTTTGGAACTTAAACTCTGAGGTGTTGAAAGTGCTTGACTTTAGAGCAGAGCTGTGGCATGCACTCCTGGGGAGGAGGGAGCTGGCCCTGGAGTGCAAAACAGGGTGTGGAGATCTCATTGGGAGGAAACATTCCCCTTACTGAAGTACTTTTGGAGGAGGGTTTATTGTCTCCCCAAGGACAAAAGTCCCACCAGACACCAGCAAAAGGCCTTTCATCAGCAGGCGATAGAGGCACACCCAGAGGGAATATAACTTTTGCTGCTTTTGCTGCACAGGTGTAGAACTGTTTTTCAGGGACAAAGGACTTCAGACACAGCGTGGAGAGGCTCTACTCTGGAGGACGAGGATGGGCCAGCACCATGCCAGGTCCTTTAAGACTTCAAGTTTTATTTTTTTTTTAATTTTTTTTAATGATTATTTATTTTTGAGACAGAGACAGAGCATGAACGGGGGAGGGGCAGAGAGAGAGAGGGAGACACAGAATCGGAAGCAGGCTCCAGGCTCCGAGCCATCAGCCCAGAGCCCGACGCGGGGCTCGAACTCATGGACCGTGAGATCATGACCTGAGCTGAAGTCAGACGCTTAACCGACTGAGCCACCCAAGGCGCCCCTAAGACTTCAAGTTTTAAATCCAAGTTTTAAAACTGCCTTGCTATTCTGTGAGGGCTGCCTGAATAGTGGGAGATGAGATATTGGGGTGTCAACATTTCCCCCCCAACACCAACATGATGGGACTTCAGAGAGAAACACAGAGACGCTCAGTGGAGATGGGGCCCACTTATACCAGTTACCACTCCCTGCTTATTTACATTGGCAAGACAGATCCTGAGCCAACACAGTGAGCCTCTCCTTGAGAAGATCAGCACAGCCAGCACCCCACATGCCAAAGTGTACTGAAAATTGAATGTTTAAAATGATACCTGTGAGATGAGTTAAGATGGCAGAAAAGTAGGGGGACCAGGATTTTCCTTGTCCCTCAAACACAGCTATATTGAGGTAAGATCACTTGGAGCACCCAGGAAACCAATCTGTGAGTAACATTCGTTATGAGTGCATATGGAATATTCTCCAGAGTAGATCACATACTGAGTCACAGGTACAAAGAGATGGAGATCACACTGTGGATATTTTCAGATCACAACACTATGAAACTTGAAAACAACCAAAAGAACAAATTTGGAAAGCCCTCCAATACATGGAGGTTAAAGAACACCCTACAAAAGAATGAATGGATTGGGACATCTAGGTGACTCAGTTGGTTGAGCGTTCAGCTTTGGTTCAGGTCACGATCTCACAGTTCATGAATTCGAGCCCTGTGTCAGTCTCTGTGCTGACAGCTCAGAACCTGGAGCCTGCTTCAGATTCTGTGTCTGGCTCTCTCTTTGCTCCCTGCCTCTCCCCCCATCCCCTAACTTGCTCATGAGCTATCTCTCTCTCTCTGTCAAAAATAAATAAACATTTTTTTTTTACACATAAGAGGAGATTTATTATAGGAATTGACTCATGTGGTTATGGAGGCCAGGAAGTCCTTGAGCTTTTTCACCTATATGTTGACATTCATGTTGGTGGGCAACCTGGGTTACCAGTCTTTTTTTTTTTTAATATATGAAATTTATTGTCAAATTGGTTTCCATACAACACCCAGTGCTCATCCCAAAATGTGCCCTCTTCAATGCCCATCACCTAACCTACCCTCCCTCCCACCCCCCATCAACCCTCAGTTTGTTCTCAGTTTTTAAGAATCTCTTATGCTTTGGCTTTCTCCCACTCTAACCTCTTTTTTTTTTCTTCCCCTCCCCCATGGGTTTCTGTTAAGTGTCTCAGGATCCACATAAGAGTGAAAACATATGGTATCTGTCTTTCTCTGTATGGCTTATTTCACTTAGCATCACACTCTCCAGTTCCATCCACGTCGCTACAAAGGGTCATATTTCATTCTTTCTCATTGCCACGTAGTACTCCATTGTGTATATAAACCACAATTTCTTTATCCATTCTTCAGTTGATAGACATTTAGGCTTTATCCACAATTTGGCTATTGTTGAGAGTGCCGTTTAAACATTGGGGTACAAGTGCCCCTATGCATCCGTACTCCTGTATCCCTTGGGTAAATTCCTAGCAGTGCTATTGCTGGGTCATAGGGTAGGTCTATTTTTAATTTTTTGAGGAAACTCCACACTGTTTTCCAGAGCGGCTGCACCAGTTTGCATTCCCACCAACAGTGCAAGAGGGTTCCCGTTTCTCCACACTCTCTCCAGCATCTATAGTCTCCTGATTTGTTCATTTTGGCCACTCTGACTGGCGTGAGGTGATATCTGAGTGTGGTTTTGATTTGTATCTCCCTGATGAGAAGCGATGTTGAGCATCTTTTTATGTGCCTCTTGGCCATCTGGATGTCTTCTTTAGACAAGTGTCTATTCATGTTTTCTGCCCATTTCTTCACTGGGTTGTTTTTTTTGGTGTGGAGTTTGGTGAGCTCTTTATAGATTTTGGATACTAGCCCTTTGTCCGATATGTCATTTGCAAATATCTTTTCCCATTCTGTCGGTTGCCTTTTAGTTTTGTTGATTGTGTCCTTTGCAGTGCAGAAACTTTTTATCTTCATGAGGTCCCAATAGTTCATTTTTGCTTTTAATTCCCTTGCCTTTGGCGATGTGTCAAGTAAGAAATTGCTGCGGCTGAGGTCAGAGAGGTCTTTTTGGCTGACGCGTGTCTGAAAACCATGCGGGGGCCCCTGAGGAAAGTGCCGTAGAGTCAATCAACTCTGTGAGACGACACTGTGTGTGTGTGTGTGTGTGTGTGTGTGTGTGTATGGGAGGGGGGGCGGGGGGAGAGGGTGGAGGAGGAAGGGGGAGAGGGACCATCTTTCAACTCAGACATTGTTTCCGGAAGTCAGAAATGCTGGAAAGGAAATGCAGGGTCTCCATGGAAAGCGCCATGTACCCAACACAACGGACGCGGTCGGGAAGCCATCTTTCCACAGTCACCTCGTGTAAGTTAAAAGTGCCTGAAAACCTATGGCGAGGCCTAGCGGGAAACATGCCCCATACTGAACTCTGTGACACAGCACTGTGGGGAGGCCGTCTGGTTCAAGTACCGTCTGGTTTCGCTCTGCCGAATACGTTTGAAGACTCTACTCTGCAGGGCGTATGCGGAGCGGGCCAGCTACTCAACTCTGTGAAACGGCAGAGTGGTGAAACCGTCGTTCAACTACCCTGAGTTTCCACTAATTTAGGAGGGCTGGAACATCCTTGCGGGGCCGAAGCATAAGGTGCCCTGTACTCACCTCCGAGGAACAACACGGTGGGATCACCGTCTTTCGAGTAAGGTCTTGTTTCACTCACTTCGAAGCGTCTGAAACCCAATGCCGGCAACCCTGGGGACAAAGTGGCACATACCCGACTCTGAAAGATCGCTGTGGAGAAACCATCTTCCCGGCTAACGTCTGGGTTCCCCCAGGTGAGAGATGTTCGTTTGACAATGTACGGGGGGCCGTTGTGGAATGTGCCATGTACTCAACTCTCTTATGGAACACAGTACATGCACACCATATATACTCTGCACCCTCACCAAATAGATACCACACACACATGTCCATCACAATTTCACCACACACACTGTACATACCTCACATGCAACATATATACAACACTCACTTTCATAGATACCGCACACAGGACACCCTTCATATAAACTACAACACATATTCCCCAGAATATCACAGCACCCATATTACACCTATACCAGACACACACCCTTACCACATACACCAATCGTTATGATACATATAACAATGCATATACACAACACACATATGCCATACATACTGCATATATATAGTATTATCACACATATGACATGCCTGTACAAACACAGTATGCACAGAATACATAGGGCACACATACCATACATATCCCACACACACAAACAGTATACACGTCACACCATAACCACGCATATGGCACGCACTCACATATACCATATACCGCATTCACAGGAGAGGTCCACCACACACACATATATCACACATACCACACACACACACAGACACACAAAAACACACCAGAAGAACCTTACAGATATTATACGCATATGCCACACACATACAACACACCCCACTCACATAAACCACACAGAAAGACAATTTAGGCACAGGCTGAACATACTCTATGTGTACACAACCACACATTACATATACACCATAAATATACCACAGAAAGCATACACAGACACACACCACACACACTTTGTATATACCACAGACACACCTCACATGCATACCTGCACACTTACATCAGAAACAACTACACATACAGCAAACATGTGACACACAAACCAAATATACCACAGTTCACACACATCACACAACATACACACCACAGTACACCATGCACAAAATATACACGTCACACAAACACTACACACATTGTACAGCCATCTCACACACACAACACATAGGCTGTGCATATAGTACATACACCATTCCCTCAACACACAAAAACACATAACTCCACACTTTCCACACACACACCACACCCTTACCACACACACCACATAACACTCATATAACCACATACACATCATGCAAACACTTCAAACATGCATTGTATATACCACACAGAAAACACATACAACAAACACCTACCACACAGATACCAAGCACTCACGCACTACATGTACCACCTATAATCCAAAAGCACCCAACATAAACCTCACATACAGCACACTAAACATGCACCACAAACACACCACACAATACCAAACACACACCACTCAAACAGCACAGGTGTAACACAGATTTGCACTCCACATACACATTGTTAAACCACACACAGCATTCATATGCCCCACCCCTGTGAAAATACACACCATGCACACCTAACATGTTCATTAGAATTATACTGCACTCACAAAAGCACACAACACAGTGCACATAAATCACATCTAATCAATACATGCACAAAACATACAGTTCACATGAAAACACTAGACACATACCACACAACTGCCACAAATATGCCATACGCACCAATGTCCACACATCAAAAACAGACACAGTACAAATTCCACACATACACCAAAAACATACTACACACAGAAACTTGACATGCACATCACAAATACACTATACATATACAACACACCACATGTTAACCACCCATACAACACACACCACACATACACACATCAAACACATACCACATATAAGCCACAACACAGGCACACATATACCAACCATACAAATATCACACAACACACAAACCAAGCACGCTATAAACACCAAAGATAGACACCACACATGTACCACATACAGAATCCACCTAACCCAGATGTAATACTGGTACCACACACAAACCACACCAACACACATATGACACACACAGATGTATGCCACTCAGGCAACAGAGTTACACCACAAACACCACACACTGATTATAAACCATACACACCACACACTGATTATAAATCATACACACAACATATTCAACATGATTTTACCACACACACACATTGCACACATACACCATACCTAGTCCACACATATACAACACATATACACATGGCAACAAGGGCCAGGAGTACCCAACAACTACAGCTCAACCATTGCTGTTTCTATCCACTGATGGGCAAAATGGGGGAATACAGACAGAGCCAGGGATTTCAGGCTCCTATTGCTGGAAGAATTGCAGGCCAATTGCTAACAGGACTCCCAGGTGTAGCTTGTAGAGTGCTCCCCTTGCTAAAGTTCACAGGGTTTTCTTATTCATGAGACAGCCATCCTGCTAGGAGATTGTTCTGGGTACTTCATTCTCAACATTCTCCCATTAACATCTCTAGGGAAGAATTCTAGCCACCCATGGTTTCCCTTTACACATTGTCTTTTTTAGGAAACAGCATTCTGCACAGAATCCATTCAGACTCAGTGTCTCAGAGTAATAATCTCTGCTTCCAATCTTGGAGTCTGGTGGTACCCTTGTGTCTGTGATATACGTTCTGCATTGGGCCCTTATCAGTTTGATTTCATACCTAGGTGGACAAAGAGAGGCCTAGGGCATCTGAAGGTACCCAAAAGAGGATGTTAGGATATAGGCTAGTACAGAGGTCTGGGGAGGGTGCCAGCATTCTGCATGGGGTAAGAAGAAGTGAAGATAGTATCTCCTTCCTGGATTTAGCCCATGCCAAATAGGAAAAACCTTGGCCCCCCATGTACTCTTTCCACTACTGTTGTTGTTTTCCTATGTCACCATTCACATTCCTAGATCATGGGGCTGTCACTTAGATATCCCAGGTCCAAGCGTCATAGATGACTTACCAGTCAGTTTCTGGGCCCAGTGGGAGCTCAGTGTCTGATATTCCTAAGTAAATCCCACACCTCCTGGCTCTTAGCCAGCCAGAGTAATCTTAGTGAATGGAAGCCGGTTTGCTTCCACCCATAGCTGATTTGAAGCATTAAACCTGATGATCAGAAAGTTTGTGTAGGCACAGTATCCTCTAGGAACTATTCTGCATACTACCAGTCTCTTGAGTGAAGACCACACCAAGGCTGCATACCAAACATGTGACCATAGTCCAGGAGCACCTACCTATTACTGCTACACCTCTGCTGCCCCTGTCGATGGGATGGCAGAAAAGACATCCAAAACCAGGTCTTACCCTATGTATTTGAAGGAACAATGGAAGCCTCATGATTACAATGCTTCAGGTGTGGCCTTGAGAGAGGTCCCTTTATCAAAGTCCATGGCTGTTTCTAATTCTTGAGACAACTTGCTAAAAGATTGCACTAGTCACTTCATTCACTACAGTCTCCCATTGCCATCTCTAATGACTAACTCTAGCACACTATCATTTTGAACCCCTTTGCTCTAGTTTCAAAGGAGTTTCTCCCTGGAGTTCATTCTGAGTGTATCAGCAGAATATCCTCTGCTCTCAAGTGGAGAGTGTGGTGAATTCCTTGTGAGTGTGCAATGGGTTTTGTAACAGGACCATCCCTTCATTTGGTTTCAAAAGTATATAGACATCTAAAGGCCTGGGTGATTTGAAGATGCCCAGTGGAGAATGTTTGTATGTCTGCTGGGCCAGAGGTTGCAGGAGAGAGCTGGCTTCATGGGCTGAGAAGAAATGAAGTGAGACATTTCCTTTCCAGATTAATCTTATCCCATTTGGAGTGTCGAGTTTTGGTCCTTCTCCAAGCCATTTCATTCCCATGTTTGTGTTTTGAAATAAATTTTTGTTCACCCATAGGGCCACAGAACTCTCACTCAACTGACACCCTGGGGGCCACAGACTCCCACTCTGGTCCTGTGCTCAGTGAGAGCTTTCAGGCTCTCATTTAACAAAAGAAAAATGGCCTTTAGTCCCTGAGTGTTTGGTGACCTGCTATGGTATGGAAGGTGAAGGGGAGCCAAACTACCTCGAACAACTGGATGATTGAGTTGCCTTCATTCTGAATAGCAGACAGTTTTCACGTAGGCAGTATGGGCCAGAGGTGGTTCAGCATGGGGAATGCCCTTTCCAGGAACAGGGAACAATGTCCTTGTTCCAGATGCTTGAGCAATAGCCAGCAGAACCCCATAGCTACAGCTCAAACACTGCTACCTCCATCAACTGATAGAAATATTGGGAGGGACAAAGTCAGAAATCTCTAGCTCCTCAAGAAAGAACGCAGGCTTCTTGTTGACAGGGCTCCCAGGTGTAGTCATTCAGAGACTGCCTTTGCCTACACCCAGGCATTTCTTATTCTGGACACAACCAGGTTGATAGGAGACTGTGATGGGTACTTTATTTTCAACATTTTCCACATCTCATGTGTGAGGAATAACTCTGGTAGTCTTTGTCTCTATGTCCAGCAATTAACCTGTTTTTTAAATAAGTTTCCAAATGGTATCTATTCAAAGCCAGTGTCTTATAGTAATATCCCCTTCTTCTGTTTGGGAGTCTGCTATTGTCCTTGTGATGGTGAAATATGTATTGTAATGCGCCACTCTCAATTAAGAACCAGAATTATATGTAACCATACCCAAACCTAGGATGTGTGAAGGTGCCCAGGGACAATGCTTATGGGTAGGCTCAGCCAGAGGTTAGGGCTGGATCCTGCCTCATGTGTGAGAAGAGGGTAGGGAAGATAGGTATCTCATACCTCGATTTTATCCATGCCCATTTGAATGCAGAGCTTTGACTGGCCTGGAAGTCATTCCTATCCCATTGCTGCTATTCTAACTTGGTCTCAGTTCACACACCAAGACCATGGGACTGTGCCATACACAACCAAGGTACAAGGATTGGAGGTGAGTTCCCAAGGCTTGTCCTGAACCAATGCAGGCCTCTAAGTGTCTGATATCCGAGAGGACCTCTAACACTCCTGTCCCTGAGCCCTCAGTGTTTGGCAGTCTACAATGATCCTGGTAATGGGTAGCCACATGGACTCCTACCCCTAATTAATGGAGATACCCTCATTAAGAAGGACAGTCGATCTGTACATGTGCAGTATGCTCCATGACCTGATCAACACACAAAAAGCCTTTTGAAAAAATACTGCACCAAGGCCTCATTCCCACATCTTGATCATCACATGGAAGTCATCTTCATAACTCAGAGTCACTGCTGCTCCTATCTACTGAGAAGGTGGGCAGAAAGGCACCAAAAGCCAGTTTCCTTCAGCTTTTTCTGGGTACACATGAGATGGCCCACATCTATGAAATTTGGCCTGAGGTCTTGTGGGACTTACCCCACGTGCCATTGCCAGTGTGCTGGATCAGAATCCTGGGGGCTGATTCAGATTTAGTGGAGTAGGTGTGTTCCCAGCTATCCAAAATCCACAAAAGACCTTCCAGGCCTCCTTCAAATTCCGTGATTGGGGCTCAGTATGGTGTCCTACCTCTTGTTCATTGTCCGTGTGAGATGGTGCCCAAGATGTCACAAGTTTGGGGCTGAGCCCTCAGGAGATTTGCCTGAGGGTTACACCAGATGTGTCAAGATAGAAGCCAGCCAGTCGAATCAGTGGGGTGGGTGTGCTCCCACTGACTTTAAGACTGGAAAGGCCTTCTGCACCTTGTTGCCTTACACTAACAAGGCTAGATTAGGAAGGTCTGGCTCTTGCCAGGTGGGTACCTCTGATATGGTGCCCCAGATCTCCATGGTTTGGCCCGAGATCTCGAGGGATTTACACCTGTGTCAGGCATGCCTGGTGAGTGAAATGAAAAGCCAGGTGGTTGACTCAATGGAGCGGGTGTGTTCCCCACAGGTGTGAAGATAGAAAAGGATTTCTGGACCTCATGTGCCCCTGTGAAATAGGCTTGACAAAAAACTTCAGTCTTAACTGTGCCCCCAAGATGTCACCCAAGATCTCTATGGTCTGGTCTAAGATTTCTCAAGATTTGCCACTGGTTCGAGTGAGCTATTTCCAAATGCAATCCAGGCTGCCTTTCAAGGGAGCACGGGTGTTCCCTGTGGTCACTCATCTGTTGAAAAGGCCTTGTGGGCCATTTTGACTACCAGGAAACAGGCGCAGCCTCATAAGGAGTTCCAGCACTTGAATACTTGCACAGAAGGTGCCAGAGATCTCATGATATTTGACCCTAGATCACAGGAGGTTTGTCAGAATGGAAACCAGGCTGTGTTTCAGGGGATCAGGGGTACTCCCATCATTCCTGAATCCACGGAACAGCAATTTCAGGGCTTTTTCATCTCCCAGAACAAGGCTCACCAGGAAATTCCAGCACTTGCCAGGTGCCCAACAGACACAAGGAGGCAGTGATATTGTGAGTTTTGTCCAACATCTTGCAACATTTGCCCCTGGGTTACACGAAGTGTGAAAAAATGAAAGCCAGGCTGTATTTCAGGGAAGCAAGGGTATTCCTGACAATCCAGAATCAGCGAAAAGGAATTCAGGGTCTCTATTGCCTCCAGGAATGAGCCTCCGCATGGCGGTTCTGGGTCTTCCCAGATACCCGCCAGTTGGCTCCCTAGATCTTGAAAGATTTGGAATAAAACCTCGCAAAATTTGACGCTGGGTAGGCAAGCTTCTTCCAACAGGAATCCTGGCTGCCTTTCAGGGGAGCACGGGTATCCCCCATGGTACCTCATTTGCTGAAAATGCCTTGCAGGCCATTTTCACCTACAGAAAACATGATCAGCTAGCGAGTTCCAGTGCTTGCTGGGTATCTGCCAGAGGGAACTGGAGATCTGCCAAGATTTGCCCCTGGATCCTGGGAGATGTGCCCAAATGGAAGCCAGGCTGCCTTTCAAGAACGCAGTAGTCACGATCTTCCTGAAAGACTGGAAAAGTAATTCAGGACCAGGAACCTCGGCTACAGCTCTTCTGCTGTGGCCTGGTGTCCTCTTGGCGCCCTAAATCTCGCGAGATGTGGACTGGGGTCTCACAAGATTTACCACAGGGTCACAGAGAGGTTTGTCAAAATGGGAGCCAAGCTGAGTTTCGTGGGAGCAGGGGCTTCCCAAACCATCTCAAATCTGCAGAAAAAATGCCGCAAAGGGCAATCTTGCCTCCGGGAAGGAGGCTCTGCTAGGGAGTTCTGGCTCTTGCTGAGTGCACGCTACATGTTGGCCAAGGTCTCGCAAGATGTGGCTCAAGGTCCCGTGTGTTTGACCCCTGGCACGTGATTTGTGCATGGAAATGGAAGTTAGGCTGGCGTTTCAGGAAAGCAGCCATGTTTCCGACGGTCCCACTTCGCGGAAAATGAATTCCGGGCCTTTTTCACCTCCAGGCAAGAGCCTCGGCTAGGGAATTCCGGTTCTTGGTGGGGGCCTGCCCGATGGGTGCCAGAGATGTCAGGATATTTGGCCTGACAAATAGCTATATTTAGCCCTGGGTCCCGCGTGCACCATCGAGGTTTGTCAAAACAGAAGGCAGGCTGTGTTTAGGTGGGGGCAGGACTATTTTCTTCCTTAAGAAAAAATATAGAAACCTCTTGGGTTTGGCTGTTTTGCCTTCTTTTCCCATCAGTATACAGAAGTAGCAGTGATTCAGAGGTGCATGCCAGTTCTCCCAGGTAATGATCAAGTACTTGGGACAGGGCCCCGATACATTAGTCTCTAAAAAGGTCTTTCTGCTCTAAAAATGTCCTGGGGCATATGTAACAAGCACAAGCCTTATGCTCCTCAGCCTGAAGGCATCTCAGTCAGCCAGGAAGGGAGGCAAGCTTGCTACACATCACTCCTTACACCATCTGGGAAAGCACAATGTGGTCAGGAACCAGAGGGACATTGTTTTTTGGGTGTGGTTATCACAAACTGGTTGCTCTAACTAGCAAAAAAACAGAGGGAGAACTAGTCAGCAATCCCTGGGTGTTGGCTATGTGAGTGACAACTGCATTACCTGTGAATGTGAATGAACATAGAAAAACAACAAGGCAATGGGAATGGCTCAAGGAAAGCCAAAGTTATACATTTCAAATGGGAATGGTATAATCCAGTAAATGAGGTCTGTAATGTCATTTCCCCTTACCCCAGAAATGTCATCTCCTGCTCATAACCTCTGGCTGATTCTACGCACAGACAATCTCTGCTGGGTAACTTCAAATGCCCTAGCTCTCAGATGTCAACATAGTTTTGCAGCCAAGTAACAAACAGGAAGTCCTGTGGCCCATACCATCCCATAGTTCAAAGGACTTGCCCCTTTACCAAGTTTAACAGAGAATGTTGTTCTAAGACCCTGGCTCTGAAAGGGCCGAAAGGAGAACCACCTATAAAAAAAGACAAAGGGGATGCAATTTGATACATGGAGGGTCAAATATCTTCATGAGATAAGAATAGGATAATGCTGAGAATGAAGTGAGTAGTACAGTCAGAAGCCCAGTTAGCTTAAGACCATTATTCTTCCTTTACAAACAGTGGGAAAGCTTCTGACCTTGACTTTTCACCCTACCTTTCCTTCAGTGGATAGAGGTAGCAGTGATAGAAGGGTAGCAGGTTGTTTCTCCCACCAGATGAAGTTTTTAGAAAGAGTCCTTGGTGCCATATTCCTTTAAAAAAGATCTTTTTGTTCTAAATAGATTGTGGAGCATAGTGGGCATGTGCCAACACCCTGTTCTTCAGAATGAAATCATTTCAATCAGCCATAAAAGAAAGGCAAGCTGGTTCACTTTACTGAACTTACATCAGCTATCAAAACCAAGCATCCAAGGACAAGAGGACCATCTTTCCTTTGGTATATCAAACACTAGTTGCTCTCACTTTGCACAGAACCACAATGGGAATTTTCCATCAATATCTGGGTGTTGTCTGTGTGAGTGACCGCCCATTACTATTAACATGACCCAAGACCTAATTAAAAATACATCAAGGTATTGGAAACGGATAAAAGGATTGCTAAAGTTCTACACTTTAAATTGGATTTGAATAAATTTGGGAATGACATGTACAGTTTTGTTTATCCTTGACCAAGAAATTTGGCCAGATCTTTCTCAAAACCTTTCTCTGAGCCTACACAGAAATATTATCTGCTGGGCACCTTCAGGTGTCCTGGGCATCCTGATGTCAACATAGATCTGAAGCAAAATTATGGGTGGCCTTGTGAGCCAAATACCCCCACAGTCACAAAGATTCAGCCAGACTCCCCAGTTTAAAGCAGAGATGATTGCTTTGAGGCACTTGTTCTAAGAGGTCCCCTTGAAGAACCTAGTTTGTAAAAAGAGCAAAAGGATGGAAATGATACAGGGTGGGCAATATTATTTATCAGAGATGAGAATGGAATAATGTGTGTGGTTTACATGTGTTTTATACATGTGCTTCATGTATGGTACATGCGTGTTATTTGGTGTAGGTGTGGGGGTATCTGAGTAAATGTGGGGTGTATGTGTGGTATCCATTGTATGTGATGTGTGTGTGTGTTGTGTTTGTATTGTCTATTGTATCTGTGATCTGTGTTGTGTGCATGTGTTTATTTTATGTGTGATGTGTGTGTGGTGTATGTTTAGTGAGTTTTTGTGGTATGTGTGTGTGTCATATATGTATTGTGTTTGTGATGTATGTGTAGTAAATGTGTCACGTATTTATGGTGTGAACGTGGTGTGCTTATGGTGTATGAGTGGATTGTGTTGTTTATGTGTGAGTGTGTGTAGTGCTTGTTTTGTATACTGAAGTATGTGTGGTGTGCATTGTGTGTTTTGTTGTCTGTGTGGTGTGTGTTGTGTGATGCATGTGTGTTGTATGTGAGGTGTGTGTGTGATGGAGGTTCCCTGAGTATGGTGACAGTTTGATGTGTGTATGCGGTGTATGTTTGGTTTGTGTGTGGTGTTTGTGCGTTAGCATGGTGTATGTGTGAATGTGTAGTATATGTGTAGCATATTTGTTTCTGTCATTTACGTGGTGTTTGTGTTGTATGTTTGCTGTCACCGTAATAAATATGTTGAGTGTGTTGAGTGTGTGTGGTTTATTTGTGGTTTGTGTGTTCAGTATATGTGTGTGTAGGGTGATGCATGTGCATTGGTAGTGTTTCTGTGAGTGTGTGATATAAGTGTAGTGTTTGTTTGCAATGTATGTGTGGTGTGTTTATGTTTATGGTGTGCCTGTTTGTATGTGTTTGGTATCTGCTGCATGTGTGATGCCTGTGTGATTTATGTGTGTGTATCTTATATGTGTTGTCTGTGTAGTGTATGTGTGATGTATTTGTGTTGTGTTTGTGATGTGTATGTGTTTGTAGTATATGTTTTTTGTGTGTGCATTATGTGTGAGTTTTTTAAGTGTTGTATGTGTGAGGTATGTGTGGTAAATGTAATTATCATCTTTGGTATGAATGTGGTGTATGTGTGTGAGGTACATTACATGGGTGTGTGATGTGTGTGTGCTGTGGGTGGTATTTTTATGCTGTATGATAATGGGCATGTGGTATACATTGTGTGTATATTATATGTGGAGTGTGTATGGCGTATGTTTTCTATGTTCTGTATTTCTGCTACACATGTGTGGTGAGTGGTGTGTATATGTGGTGATTGTGTGGAGTATGTGTGTTATGTGTGTGCCCTGCAGTTGTGGTGTGCATGTTGTATGTGTGCTGTGGCAGTTATAGGTGTAATGTGTGAGTGTGGCATATATATGTGTGTTTTGTTTATGAATTGTGTATATGGTGTATGTCTAGTATGAGGGTGATATATGTGTGGTGTGTGTGTGGCATATGTGTTTGTCGCATTGGGGTGTTTATGTGATGTATTTCTGTTATGTATGTGGTATATGTGTTGTTTGTGTGGTGAAAGTGTGTGTATTTGTTGCTGGTGTGTGAGGTTAAGTGTGATAGGTGTCTCATGTATTTGTGGTCTATGTGTAATATGTGTGTGGCATATACATGTGTAAGTGTGTTGTAGGCATGTTGTCTGGTGTATGTGTGGTTTTTATGTGGAATATGTGTGTTGTATGTATGGTTTAAGTGAAGGGGGTGTTGTGTTCATGGTGTATGTTTGGTGTGTATGTGTAGTGTATATGTGTGAGATGTATTTGTGTGTTGTGTTTCAGTTGATTGGTGTGTGTGCAATGTTTTGTGGTATAAGTGTGTTCTGTGTGTTTTATGTATGGTGTGAATGTTTTATGTATGTAGTGTATATGGGGTGTATTTGTTATGTGTAATGAATGTGTAGTATATACAATGTGTGTGTGTGGCATATATGTGGTGTGTGGGATATATGTGTTGTGACTGCTGTATTTGTGTGGTGTGTATTTTGTATATGTGTACTATATGTGTAGTATATGTGTATTTTGTGGTGTATGTGTGTGGGTGGTGAATGTGTGAATGTGTGGTTTATGCATGGTGTCCATGTTTGCTCTATGCAGTGTGTGGGTTGTGTGTGTGTCCATTGCATGTGTGTTGTGTTTGGTGTATATCTGTATATCTGTGTTGTATTTGTGTTGTGTGATTGGTGTATGTGTAATGTGCATTTGTATGTTGTATATGGGTTAGTGTATATTGTATTGAATGTTTATTGTGTGTATGTGTATTGCAGAAATTGTTTTGTGTATTTTAAGAGTAGTAGGTATCTGTTCTATGTGTGCTATAATGTGTATTCTGTGTTTGTGTATGGCATATTTGTGTGCAAGTTTGGTGCATGCATGGTATGTGCATTATTTGTAGGCTATGTGTGTGGTGTATTGTGGTATGTATTTTTGTGGTATATGTGTGCTGAGTATGGTGTATGTGTGGGGTGGTTTTGTGAGGTATATGTGTTGTGTTTGGGTGATGTATGTGAGGGGGTGTGATATTGTATGTGTGGTGTGTATGAGGTGTATATGTGGAATGCTTTTGTATGTGTTTAAAGTGTGTGTGTTATATGTGTGGTGGGTTTTTATTTTGTAGTGTGGTGTCTTTTTGTATTGAGTATGTTTGGGTGTGTGTGTTGTATGTATTTTTGTGTGGTATATGTGTTGTATATGTGGTGTGTGTGTGGTTTATGTGGTTTCAGTTTGTCTTGTGTATGTGTTATATATTTCATGCACGTGTTGTGTTTCTGGTGTATGTGTAGAAAATGTGACACATATGTGTTGTGTGAATGTGGTGTGTCATATACTGATGTGTGTGGGTTCTTTGTGCAGTGATTGTGTTGTGTATTGTAGTTCGTGTGTTGTGTGTTGTGTGGAGGATAAGTAGGTAGGGCTGGAACATTCCTGGATTGGGGAAGCCTGGGAAAATGTGGGAAAACCTCGGGTCTCACAAAGTCCCCCTTGATGTCACCATGTAAACATTCAAGATGCCTCCCTAATAATTCCAGTCTGTCTGCATCTTAGATGTTGTGGACATAACACCAGATCACAGAAAGAGGGACTAATGGACCAGACCAGCCCATTATTCACACTAAATTAGAGGTGCAAGAAGCAGGGGAGATGGATATGTGCAGAAAAGCGAAGTGCAGAGGAACCAGTCCTTCTGAACACTCAGACAGTCTCCCTGGGATGTTTGTCAGGCTTTGGATACTTAAGGGAAGTCTGTGTCCTATTCCCCCCAAAAAATAGCCACTTCTTTCCTGTTGCCAGGTCTCAGGTGACCTAGGGACAAATCTCAGGAGATCTAAAGCTAAATCTCATGGGAACATGGCAAGAGGAGCAAATGCCTAGCTTAGTCTCCTTTGTGCTGGTTAAGTAGGAAGACCTGGGACATTATTGTATTGGGGACACCTGGGAACACCTAATGTCCCACAAATGCTCCCTGACACCACCACACCAGCACAAAGACACAAAGTATCTCACACATATTTCCTGCCTCTCTCAGTATCCTGGGTAGAGTAACAAGAGACTACTGAAATAAGGATTAATGGTTTGGGTGGCCGGTTATTCACCCTAAACTAAAGTTGACAGTAACAGTAGGGGAAGGGTGTGGGGAGAAACAAGTGCACAGAGGCGGGCTCCTTTAAACACACAGGCAGTCTCTGTTTTTTTGTTCCACGCTTTGGAATCTTCAGAGCAACATGAGTCTGTCCTTCCCCCAAAGAAAGCTCCAACTTCTTCCCTGAGACCTGATCTCACATGATGAATGGCCCAATCTCATGAGATCTACAGCAAAATCTTGCAGTCTCAAGCCAAAGTTCATGGAAACTCAGCACTAGGAGAAACTCCTTAGCTTACCACCTTTTGTGCATGATAAGTAGGTAGGGCTCGGACATTCCTGTTACTCATGCTAAAGTAGAGGTGATAGCAACAGGAGATCAGGGGGTGGGAGACGCAAAGTGCACAGGAACTGGCTCCACTGAACACACAGGCAGGCTGCCATTTATCCTTCCAGGCTTAGGAAACTTCAAGACAGTCTCTGTCCTGCCCTTAAGGAAAACAGCCACCTATTTTCTGTTGACAGATCTCACATGATCTAGGTGCAAGTCATGTGAGATCAAAGGACAAATATTGCAAGATCTCAGACCAAACACTGCAGAAAGGATGCTAGATCCTAGATGTGTTTTGGTCTGGTTGTTGAAAGAAGCTTGATAGATTAGAGAAAAAAAGGGAAAGATAAGAAAAGAAGAAAAAATAGGGAAAAAAGGAAACCATTTGAAAATTTGAAAAATGAATGCAAAATAGAATAAAATGAAATGATAAAGTAAAATATAATTTTAAAAATTTACAAAAAATAAAAATAAAAATTTATAAAAAAGTAAAAATTATAGTAGAAAAACTTAAAGAAAAATCTTTTTAATAAAAATGGAAAATAAAAGTAAATTTTTTCTCTTTCTGTATTCAAGAAAAAGAAAAAAATTGAATAAATGGACCAGCAAACAGAATGAAATACGACTGATATTACATTTGGTTTCCTGTAGAAGTCAAACTATGAAGCACTTTATAGTCTGTACACCAAGCAGATGGAGAGACTTGTGATGTTCATCAAGAGTGCAGTTGACCCAGTTGGGTGCAGCTTAGTATAATAGCAATCAGACAACACAAGGTAATGCTGGCTTCATAGAAAGAGTTTGGAAGTTTTCCTTCCATTACCTTGATTTCAAAACCAAAGACCCTAATAAAAAGGAGAGCTATAGACCAATATCCCTGATGAACATGGATGCGAAAATCCTCAACAAGATATTAGCCAAACGGATCCAACAATACGTTAAAAAAATTCACCACAACCAACTAGTATTTATACTTGGGATGCAGGGCTGGTTCAATATCTGCGAAACAATGTGGTACATCACATCAATAAAAGAAAGGACAAGAACCACATGATCCTCTCAATAGATGCAGAGAAATCATTTGATGAAATACAGCATCCTTTCTTGATAAAAACCCTCAAGAAAGTAGGGATAGAAGGATCATACCTCGAAATCATAAAACCCGTATATGAAAGACCCAACTCTAATATCATCCTCAATGGGGAAAAACTGAGAGCTTTCCCCCTAAGGTCAGGAACAAGACAGAGATGTCCACTCTCTCCACTGTTCTACATAGTATTGGAAGTCTTAGCAGCTCTGTTTTCCACTAGATGGTACTGCTTAGCTTACTGGGGTGGATAGTTGTGGCACTTGCAGGTGTTTTTGTGCATGCATGGGAGGGGTGAAAATGGCATCACCCAGCTACCCAGTCTCTGGTATTGGAACTCTGTGCTCTCCCCGACCAGCAATGAAGCACACCTCCTTTGATTCCAGCTTCCATCCACTCCCTGCTTTTACACTGTCCATGACCAAGCCATCAGGGTGCCAGATGGCACCTCCCTCCTGAGTTTTATCTCAGATGTGTCTGTGTTTCCCAACCCCTTACTTCTGAGGGGGGACCCACTCAGAACTTCTGGGGGAGGGTCTCACTGAGCAATGGCCGGGTGCCTGCCCACCCCCAGGAACATTTGTAGGACTGTGCTGCTGCTGACGCCCAGAGACTGTGGCTAGGTGCCAGCCCACCCCAGAAGTTCACGCAGTCATGTAGCAGCAGGATTTCAGGGTTTATGGAAAATCACAACACGCATCTGTCTCCAGGCTTCCCCCTTAATGTCTTTGTTCCAGCACCAGTGAATGTGGTTTTCTCCAGGGTCCACTGGGACCTTTGCCTGTGGGGCGGCCGCACATCTTCTATCAAATGTCCTTCCAGCAGGGAACCACCTCTCCCCATTTGGCCCAAAGACCCCTTGGACATCGCTGTTTGCTCCGGGTTTCGCCTTTCCCACCAGAGTACCGCCAGGTATCAGTCTGTGGAGTTTCAGACTCTGCACCCCTCCCCCCCCAGTTTATAGAGTCTTAATGGAGTTTAAACCCTCTCCTTTTCTCCTTTATCCCTTTTTTGTTCAGTTCCTGCAGCTGTTTCCACTTTTCCACTTTCTTTTCAGCTGCTTAAGGGGGGGAGGTGCTTTTCCCATACTCTCCCCCATCTCAGTCCTCTCTCAGCAAGCAAAAACAGCTCCCTGCCCCCCGCAGCTTCTCTCTCTCCCAGTTCACCTCTCCATGCCATATATCTGCTGAGTTCTGTAGTTCAGGTTGTGCATATTGTGTTAATCCTCAAATCAGTTTTCTAGGGGTGCAGGATGGTTTAGTGTTGATCTGACTGCATTTCAGGGATGAGAGATACAAAAAACAAACAAAACTTCCATACTGTTCTGCCATCTTGGCCCCTCCAGCCCATTCATTTTCTATTTATTTGGTACATGTTTACAGTACTGCACCTGGAATACTGAAGGGCAGGAAGTATGAGCAAGGCACTTCATGTGTTAGTGCTGTTGCCATCTGCATGTGTTTGTGGGAACCTGGTTGTTACCAGGAGTCCCCAGTCCAGAAATGTACCAGCACCCCATATTTACCCTACACAAATGAGGGTAGGCTAGGGAGTTCCCATTCCTGCTGGGTTCCCAGGATATGTGTCCTGAGATCTCATGCACTTTGGACTTAGGTCTCATGAGATTTTCCCCTAGATCATGCTAGATTTTTCAACAGGGAAGTCTGCCATGTTTTAGAGGAGCAGGACACAGACTGGACTGAAATGTCCCAAGTCTGGGAAAGCTCACCACAGGGGGTCTGTTTGGGTGTTCACAGGAACCACTTCTCATGAACCACATTGTTTCTCCCTACCACTTCTGCCCTCTGGTTTCTATCATCTGTAGTTTAGCATGAAAAACACATTACAGCTCATTTCTTCCTATTTCATTGGTAATTTAGCTCTACTGCACCTAGAAAGCCAAGAGGCAGGAAGTATAGCTAGGTACCCTGTGTGTTAGTGCTGGTGGCCTCTATGGGCTTTTGATTGACCCAGGTTGTACCCAGTAGTCTGCAGTCCAGGAATGATCCAGCCCCACCAATTCACCTTTCACAAAATAAGCTAGGTTAGGGAGTTCCTGTTCCTGCCCAGTACCCTCAAGATTTTCCCTGATATCTCATGAGATTCAGCTTTAGATCTATGATAATTGCCCTTAGATCATGCAAGATTTGTCACCATGAAGTGTGACTACATTTTACTGGGGGCATGACAGACATGGACTGTGATGAAATGTCCCAAACCTGGGAAAGCTCTCAGAGAGTCTCTGTGTTTATAGGAGCCAGTTCCTGTGCATGTTGTTTCTCCCTAACATCATTACCTCTGTTTTTCATAACTTATAGTTTAGGGTGAAAAACTGATGGTCTGGCCAATTCCTTTGTATTTCATTGGTACATGTTTATCATACTGCACCTGGAATGCAGAGAGGCAGTAAATATGTACAAGGAACCCCATGTGTTAGTGCTGGTGGCATCTCTGGGCATTTGTGGGAACCTGGCTGTTTCAAACAGTCCCCAGTTCAGAAATGTCCTAGCCCTGCCGATTTACCCTGCACAAAAGAGGCTAAGCTAGGGAGTTCCCACTCCTGTCTAGATCCTGTGAGATTTGTCTCAAGATTCATGAGTTTGGGCTTTAGAGCTTGAAGATTTGCCCCTAAATTATTCCAGATTTGTCAACAAGGACTGGCTGCACTTTGGGTGGACAGGATAGACAGAGTGCCCTGAAATGTCCAAAGCCTGGGAAAGCTCTTGGGGAGTCTGTGTGTTCACAGGCACCAGGTCCTGGGCACATTGTTTCTTCCTACCTCTCTAGCCCCCCGGTTTCTATTACCTGTAGTTTAGATTGAACAATAGATGGTCTGACATATTTGTTCCTCTTTCATTGTTATGTGTTTAGCCCTACTGAACCAGGAAAGCTGAGAGGCTGGAAGGATGAGTGAAGCACCTTGTGTAGAAATGTTGGTGGCATATGTGAGATTTTGTGTGACTCTGATTTTCCCAGCAGTCTACAATCCAGGAATGTCCCAAACTTGCCAATTTACCCCACAGGAATGAGGCTAAGCTGGGGAGTTCCTGCCCCCGCCAAGTTTATGCAGAATTTGGTCTGAGGTCTTGTGAGTTTTGGCCTTACATCTCCAAAGATTTGCCCCTAAATCATGATAATTTGTCAACAGGGAAGACTGGCTGCACTTTTGGAGGGCAAGACATATACAGCCTGTGCTACAATGTCCAAATACTTAGAGCTCTCAGGGAGACAGTTTGTGTGTTTACAGAAGCTGGTTCCTGTGCATCTTACTTCTGCCTATACCTTCTGCTTTCCTGTATCATTCATACGTTAGCCTGACTAATGGGTCATCTAATCCATGCATTCCTATTTCATCAGTCTGTTGTTAGCATTATCTCTCCTAGAATACTCAGAGGCAGGAAGTATGAGCAAGGCACCCCATATATTTTTTCTGTTACCATCTGCGTGTGTTTGTGGGATGCCAGGTGTTCCCAGCAGTTCCCAATCCAGAAACATCCCAGCCCTATTTACCTTATACAACTGAGGCTAGGCTAGTGAGTTTCCTTTCCTTATGAGTCCCTGAAATATGTGGCATGAGCTATCACAAGATTTGGACTTACATCTCATGACATTTTGCCTTAGATATTGCAATATTTGCTGCTAGATAATGCAAGATTTGTAACAGTGAAGTGTGGCTGCGTTTTAGGGGCAAGACAGATACAGAATGTGCTAAAATGTCCAAAACCTGGGAAAATTCTCATGGAGCCTGTGTGTTCACAGGAGGCAATTATTTTACATGTTGTTTCACCCTACCCCTCCTGACCTCTGGTTACTATCACCTGTAGTTTATGTAAAAACAAAAACAAACAAACAAAAAAATGGGTGGTCTGGCCCATTCATTCCTATTTTATTGGTACATGTTTAACTACTCTACCAGGAATGCCAAGGAGCAGGAAGTATGAGAGAGGCACCTCATGGGTTAGTGCTGGTAACATCCATAGTTTTTTTGGATCCAGATGTTCACAACAGTCACCAATAAAGGAATGTCTCCACCCTGCCAATTTACACTGCACTAATGGGATCTAAGTCCAAATCTCGTGAGATGGTGAGATCTCAGGCCAAATCCCATGGGAATTTGGCAAGAGCAGGAAATACTCCTTAGCTCAGCTTCATTCCTACAGGTTAAATTGTAAACGCTGTGACATTCCTAGATTAGGGACTGCTGGATACAATTGTGGTCAAAGGCCAACAGATGCCACTAGCACTAACAAAGTGCCTCATTCATGCTTCCTGCCATTTGGCGTTCTAAATGTAGTAGGGCTAAGCATGACTAAACATGGAATAGGAATGAATGGACCTGAATACCTATTTTCCCTGATAAAGTACAGATGATAAAACCAGAGGGCAGGAGGGGTAGAGGGAAACAACATACATTGGAATTGGGTCCTGTGAACACAAAAATAGACTCCCTGAGTGCTCTCCCAGGCTTTGGACATTTCGATGCATCTTTGTCCTGTCCGGTCTATCCTAAAATACAGCCACACTTCCCTTTTCATTAATCTGATCTAGAGGCAAATCCTCCCAATATCTAAGGTCAAAGAAAGAGATACCTAAGTCTAAATATTGAGAGAATTGGCAGGAATGGGAATTCCCTAGACTAGCCTCATTCTTGCAATAAAATAAGCAAGGCTGGGACACTCTTGCATTGGAGATGGCTGGGAACACACCCAACCTGCTGAAATGCAGCCAGGCTTTCCTCTTGGCAAGTCTCCCCAGGTCTGAGTCCAAATCTCACAAGATCTAAGTCCAAATCTCGACAGATTTCAGATGATATAATGAGGGCACTTGGGAAGAGTGGGAACTCCCTAGACTATCCTTGTTCATGCAAGGTAGATAGGCAAAGGTGGCCATTTCCAGGTTGGGGACTGCTGGGAACACACCAGCCTCCCTGAAACACAGCTAGTCTTCCCTTTCAGCAAATCTCCCATAATGTAGGGGAAAATCTCATGAGATCTAAGGCCCAATCTCAGGAGATCTTGGGCGACATATGGTGGGAACTCATAAGGAGCAGGAAATACCTGGTCTAGTCTCATTTCTGCTAAGGGATATAGACAAGGATGGCCATTTCTGGACTGGGGACTCCTGGGAACACACACCCCCTTAAATGCAGCCAGGCTTCCCTTTTGGCAAATCTCATGTGATCTAGGGGAAAATATCATGAGACATAAGGTCAAATCTTTCAAGAGCCCAGGTGACATAAGAGGAAAACTCAGCAGGAGTAGGAACTCTCTAGGCTAGAGACTTTCATGCAGGGGAAATATTCGTGGATGACTATTTCCAGATTAGGCAGAGCCTGGAGCAACTGGGGTCCCATGAGGCTCATGGACAGCAACAGCACAAATATCAGAGGGGACGTGCTCATACTCTCTCAGCAGTTTTGGTGCAGTGGACTCAACACTGACCAATAAAATAGGAACAAACAGGCCACATGGCTCATTATTCATGCTAAACTAGAGGTGATAGAAACAGGAAGGTGGCAGCTATAGGAAAAAGCATCATGCACTGGAATCAGTTCTAGTCTCAAGAGACTTGGACTTAGATCTCGCAAAATTTGCATCCAGATCATGTGAGATTTGCCAAAAGGGAAACCTGACTGTGTTTCATGGAGGTAGGTGTGTTCCCATCAGTTCCCAATCAGCAAAAGGCAATCCTTCCTATTTCCACTGCAGAAGTGAGGCTATATTAGGTATTTCCCACTCCTGATGAGATCCCCCAAAATCTTGTGAGATTTGGACTTAGATCTTGAGATATTTAGCCCTAGATCTCATAAGGTTTGACCCAACATCATCAAAGATTTGCTAAAAGGGAAGCCTGGCTGCATTAAGGGGGGGGGGAGTGTGTTCCCAGCAGTCCTCAATCCAGAAATGACCATCCTTGTCTATTACACTGCATGAATGGGTTAGACTAGGTATTTTCCACTCATGAAGAGTCCCCATGATATGTCTGCTGAGATTTTGTGAGATTTGGACATAGATCTTGTGAGATTTGCCCCTACAACCATGTGATATTTGCCATCTGGGGTATCTGGCTGTGTTTCAGTGGGGCAGTGCAGACCCAGACTGCACTGAAATATCTGAAGCCTTGAAGCTCTCAGGGAGTCTGTGTGTTAACAAGAGATGGTTCCAGGATGCAGTGCTTCTCCCTATGCTTCCCACCTTCCTATTTATATCTCCTCCAGTTTAGCATGAATAATGGGACATATAACCCATTTTCTCCTATTTCCCTGTTCCATGTTTATTTCTGCTGTACCAATGAGGCTGAGAGAGGCAGGACATATAAGCGTGACACCACCAGTATATGACCTGTGTCCATCTGTGATCTTTCCTGGGACCCCAGGTGTTCCAGTTAGTCCACAATGTGGAAATTGCCATCCCTGAATATTTTCCCTACATGAATGAGGGTAGGCTAGAGGGTTCATGCTCCTGCCGAGTTCTCATGATATATTGCCCTAGAGCTCCTGAGAGTTGGACTAAGATCACAAGAGATTTGGTCTTAGATCTCATGAAATTTGCCCCAAATAATGCAAGATTTGCCAAAATGGAAGCCTTGCTGTGTTTCAGGGGGCAGGTGTTTTTCTAGCAGTCCCCAATCCTGATATGGCCATCACTTCCTATTTCCCCTGCAATGAAGAGTCTATACTAGGTACCTTGCATTCCTGATGTGTTCCTGTGTATGTCCTCTGAGATCTCCCAAGATTTGGATTTAGGTACCATGAGATTTGGCCTCAGATCTCTTGAGACTTGCCCCTAGATCATGAAAGATTTACCAAAAAGTAGCCCTGGATGCATTTCAGGGAAGCAGGAGTGTTCCCAGAAGTCCCAAATCTGGATGGCCATCTTTGCCTTTTTCCCTTGTACAGAGGAGGCTACATTAGGTATTTCCTACTCCTTACGAGTTCCATCAATATGTCGCCCAAGATCTCGTGAGATTTGGCCTTAGATCTCATGAAATTTCCCCCCACATCATGTGAGATTTGCCAACTGGGATATCTGGTTATGTTTCAGTGGGGCCAGGCAGATGCAGACTGTGTTGGCATGTCCAAAGCGTGGAAGATCTTAGGGAGTGTGTTTGTATATTAAGAAGAGCTGGTTCCAGAATGTGGTGCTTCTTCCTACAGTTCCCACCATCCTGTTTCTATCATCTCTAGCATGAATAATGGACCACCCAGACCATTTGTTCCTATTTCATTGGTCCATGTTTGCTTTAGTGCACTGAGAAGTCTAAGGGGCACCTGGGTGGCTCAGTCGGTTGAGCATCCAATTTTGTCTCAGGTCATGATCTCACAGTTAGTGAGTTCAAGCCCTGTATTGGGCTCTGTGATGACAGCTTGGAACCTGGAATCTGCTTCAGATTCTGTGTCTCCCTCTCTCCCTGCCCCTCCCCTGCTCTCTCTCTCTCTCTCAAAACTAAACATTAAAAAATAAGTCAGAGAGGCAGGAATTATGACCATGGAACCTGTGGTATTTGTGCTGTTGCCATCTTTCAGTGTCTGTGGGACCCACATGTTCCAGGCAGTCTCCAATCCGTAAATGGCCATCCCTGTATATTTGCCCTGCATGAATAATTCTAGGCTAGGTAGTTTCCTTGCATGAACTGTTCTAGGCCAGGGAGTTCCTGCCCCTGCCTATTTCCCACAATATGTTGCCAGAGATCTGTTGAGATTTGGCCTTAGATCTCATGAGATTTGCCAACAGAGAAGCCAAGGTGCCTTTCAGGGGGTGGCTGTGTTCCCAGCAGTTTCCAATCCATAAATGGCAATCTCTGCTTATTTCTCCTGCAATAACAAGGCTAACCAGGAAGTTTCTGCTCCCATCCTGTTCCTGTAACATGTCACCTGTGATATCCTGAGATTTGGAGTTTGAGCTCTTAAGATTTGTCCCTTGATCTCAAAGAATTAGCCAAGAAGGAAGTTTTTCTGTTTCTTGAGGTGGTGTGCTCCCAGTCATCCCTAATCTGGAAATGGCCATCCCTGCCTGTTTCCAGGACATGGAAGGTTCCTGCTAGGGAACCTGCTCTTG
The DNA here is from genome assembly GCF_024362965.1 of Panthera pardus. NCBI lineage: Eukaryota > Metazoa > Chordata > Mammalia > Carnivora > Felidae > Panthera > Panthera pardus. The sequence goes on along the minus strand of NW_026526981.1, from coordinate 41,823 downwards.
CTAGTTTCCCCTGATATATCACCCAATATTGTACGAATTTTTACTGAGATCTCACAAAATTTGCTCCTAGACCATGCCATATTTGCCAAAAGAGAAGTCTGGCTGCATTTTGGAGGGGCAGGTGTATTCATAGAAATCCCCAATCTGGAAATGGCCATCGTTCCTTCTTTCCTGTGCATAAATGAGACTAGGCTAGGGAATTCTCACACCTGCCCGCTTCCCGAGATATGCCGCCTGAGATCTTGTGGTATTTGGACCTAGATCTCTCTAGATCTGCCAACAAGGAAGCCTGGTTGCATAAAAGTGTCAGATGTGTTCCCAGCTATTCCCAATCCGCAAATGGCCATCCTTGCCTATTCCCCTGCACGAAGAAGGCTAGGCTAGGGACTTCCCACTCCTGTCAAATTTCCTTGTAATGCTTCCAGAGATCTCGTGAAGTTTGGGCTTAAATCTCACATGATTTCACCTTAGATCTCACAAAAATTTTCCCCTAGATCATGCGAGATTTGTTAAGAGGGAAGACTGGCTGCCTTTCATGGGGTTGGATTGTAGCAGGATTCTCACAGAGTCATGACACCGAGTCATTTCTTTCCAGAATGCAACTTTATTCATGCCAGCACTGCTCATTTGGGTTCATACCCAAAGAACTGAGCCCTGAACACCATGTGGTGTAGTTTTTTATTCCTTTTTTTTTTTTTTACTTCTTTGTCTCCCATATATGGTAACACACAAACATGTAGTCTGATTTAGTCTCATGTTATAAGGTCATGAGGAATGTTGTCGTGTACACGTATAACCAGGTTGCCTTGAGATTTTTTTTTTCCTTAGTGAGGGGACCCTACCACATTTCCCCCTCTGATGCTTGTATCTCTCTATTTTGGGTCAAAGAGCATCATCTTGGTTTAGAGGCTTATATTTCTATAACATCATTACATGAGTGGCCATCTTTTTTAAAATCATGGCCTCAGTGAGACTGAAGACAGACTGTACAATCAGGGGAGCTAAGCAAGGTAGGATTAAGCAACCTCCCAGATTTAGGAGGATAATTTTTGTGAGAGTTTTGAATCTCCCAAAAGTTGAAAAACATCCTCTAAATAACTTCCTGGGGTTTCAACCATTCCAGGTCTGGACGGGGACATACATAGTCCTTTTTATTTGATTTGTGATCTCTATGACTTTTTTCTCATTATCTATTTGTAGGCAGCAGTTGCTTAGGTTAAAACTTTTTATAAACTTTTTTCTCAGACACAAGTAGGTAATCTAAGACCGAGTGATTTTGATAGATAGCATTGCGTGTTTTGGTTTGCTGCTTGGCTAGTAAGTTAAGAGCTCCAGCAGATTTATTGGTTATAATTTTTATAACTGCTTGTAGTCTGATTATGTGGGAGCATGTAAATGGGAGTGTAGTAGACCAAGAACCCATCCTCTGCCCAGGTGTCAGCGCCATAATATTGGATAATATGCTCAGGAGACCATTTATCATCTTTTTAATTGCCAATTTGTAAGTCACACCACTTCCTTTGAGTCTCCCTACCCTCATACACTTGAACTCCCAAATGTTTCCCTCTGGTAAGTGGGAGCAGGAAGAAAGATGGATAAATAGTTTCCAGCAAATATGACCCTGACGAGACTGAGGGAAGTACTACATAGGTTGTCCTTCCACATATCTAGTATAGTCCCTCCGGGGTCTGCCATTTGATAGCTGCATTGACATTGTCCCAGGCCTCTCAGAGATGAGACAAGGGTGGGGATCTGGCTCAGGGTGATCTGGGGCCCCCCACCATTGGGTTTTCTGGACAGTTCAGTTATAAAATCTTTGGCCTAGGCATGTTAAGTTTTTAACAGAGACAATGATGAATTTTTCCCCACCAGGCAAGACAGTTTTTCCAAATATTTGAGCTTTTGAGGAGCCAAACCCCAGTAGCAGGACTGGGGTATTTTGTTTTACTATAAGGCCTGTGGGGATCTAATTTTCTAGTCTCTTATGGCCATTGTTTCCCCCATGTTGGTACCAATGAAGCATCCTATTCACAAAAGGAAGGTGAGTGCTAACAGAAACCTCTCACTTCACTTCCAGTTGGCTGGGGTGACCTTGGCCAACCCTATGGCAAAGAGTAGAGCAAGACTCACAATAATAGTGAGAAACAGTGCATCACAGTAAGGAAACAGATGTAGAAAATGAGGAGAGTTGTTTTTTCAGACCATCGATTTCTCAAGATTCTGCTGTACATAAATTAGTCAGCTTCCAGAGTGACTAAAGCAGGCCTGCAATTTCCTGGAGGCTCTGGAGTTGCAGATTGCTTTTTCTGTATGGTCAGCTTGCACAGCATTGATGGATCAGGAATTTACTTTCAGTTTCAAGATGCTGGCTTCACTCTGCTGTGATGAATCCAGGGACCCACCTCAGCTACCTTTACTGCATTAACGGTGGACAAAATGACAGTGAACAGGCCCCTCCAGAGGGATTTTAGGTGTTGGACATTTTAGTCCTTTATCTATATCATATCTCCTAGTTTAAAAAGGTGGGCATCTGTGGTCAGACTCACAGGTAATCACTCCCTCTCCCAGTGGTGTAAGGTGGTTAGGGTAGAGCCGAGGGCCCACATCTGCTGCCTTAGGGTTAGATTGCCTATTTTATTTAGATCCCCACTTATGCTTTTGATAATAGGGAGAGGGTGCCCATAAGGGATTTCATAAAGGGAGAACCCCATCTGCTTTTTTAGCCTTCCACTTGCAGCTGTAGTCTGCCTCCCTGAAGGTCCCTTATCTCTCCTTGCCTAATGTTAACTCTTTTCCTATTTATCCCCCCCCCCCAGAATAAGGCCCCTAAGTGCTGTTAGGGAACAGGCATGATGACCATTCTGGCTTCTTCTAGCTGATAAGGGAGAGTGTAGGGGTACAGCAATTAGAGGCTACCCAAGGGTTGGTCTAGTGGTCCCTGGTATGATTCTACCATGGAAGGCTAGCAGGCATGAGGCAGCATAAACATTAGCAGATACAAAGAGAAAAACACAAAGTAAAGATTATACTGACCAAAAAGATGGTATGTTAAGATAATGTCCCCAGCTTCCAAACCTGTCAAACAATCTAGGAGAGACCCTAACTTTGTACACAGCATATTTCAGGGAATCACTCATAACCCAGGTGATGGAGGAACAGGAGTAGTAAGTATTAATGGTGGCTCTCTTTTCAAGAGTTTGGCCCTAATAATTTAAAAAATGTTTTTAAAGCATCTAATGCTTTCGAAGTGTTATTTAGAGTTTTTCTAAGTACGAGCAGACAGTTTGCTTTATTTTGAGGTGTAAAACTTTTCCAATAACCAGGAGTTCTACTAGAGATAGAGTCAAGGCAGCCATTTATCAGTATTAATTTGCAAATTTTTAGGTAAGCCAAACCTGGGTATTATTTTATAAAGCAGAACTTTTGTTACTTTTTGTACCTTTTTTGTCTTGCAGGGAAAGACCTTTACCCAATTAGTAAAAGTATCAACTCATACCAACAGATGTTGGAATTCCTTTGACCTTGGTATATGAGTGAACGTAATTGTCAGTTTTTCCTGGATAGCCTCCAGTTTCTTGATTGGGAGAGCAAGTTTGTGGTTGAAAGGATTGTTTCTAAGACATATTTCACAGGCTGATACTGTTGCATCCACACGACTCCTGAAACAGAACGCTATGGACACCAGTGACAGTCACAACAAAATTTATTGCAATGAGAGGCAAGGCCAACCGATCAGGACCGACACTCTTGACCAGAGTGCGGTCTCAAACAGCCGGGTACAGAATTTTTATAGCCGACCACATTGTTTTATCATCACCTGGGGACAGAACAAAGAAATAGTTCCCAGATGGGGGTGGAAACAGTTCAGACGTGCCCTTGCCCCAATCCAATCAAACACTAAACCAGTTGATTTCCCTTAAACTTTTGTTCCCTTGATTGATAGGACAAGGCTATCTCTTAATCTACAGTGTTAAAGCTGTTATTTCTTAAGGCTACAGGTTAGCCCTACACTACAATTTAACCCTTACAATGCTACTTGCTGAACTGTCCTTGACAAATTTTTTTCAGTAAACATCTTTTGGGCCATTTGATAAGTTTTGTCCCTCCCTAAATGAAAGGCCTGATGCTATGTTTTTTTATCTTTTAGCTCTGTGAGCTCAATAATAGTAATTGCCCTGCTCTGTTTATAACCATTCCAAGTGCTGGAGACAGTGTCTATGAATCAGGCCCCAGTTTATTTTCTTGGAAGAGTAGGTGGGATTGAGTCTCCTTTAATAATTGATATAGCAGGCAAATTATTTTCCTGAACCCTGGTATCTACAGCCTACAATATCCAGTAATTCCCAAAACTTATACAATGATTTGTTTTGGAGTTTGTAGTACTATAGTCTCTAATTTAGTTATAATCTCCCTTCCTAGCAAGGGAGTAAAGCTCTCTGGTATTATTAAAAAAGAATGAGAAAAAATTAGTTTTTCCCATTTGTATCCCAGAGGCTGAGAGAAGTTTAGTTATACGTTCATGCTACATTTGGATAGTTAGCCTAGAGTGGAAAGGAGGACAGAAAAGGTAACTCTGGTATCAAGAAGGAAATGAACCAGTTTTCCTTCTATAGTTACCTTCTAGTTACCCAAGGCTCTAGGTTTCTGATAGTTGGTTTAGGGAGCTACCGCGAGGATACCCAGGTCCCATCAGTCCCTTCCAGGGACATTGGTTATCTGAGCCATCACAGATAGAGGTCCCTGAGGGCATTCAGATCGCCAGCGATTGTCTCCACACAAGGGGCATGGCTTATGGGGTTTTCATCTTGGTTGTCCCCTCTGAGGACGTTCTCATTTTTAGTGCTCTGAATGACCATATAAATGGTACTTGGTGCCAGGACCTCGAGAAGTCTGGTCTGATGTAGTACGTAAGGCTACAACTAAGGCCTCAGATTTTTTAAAGCCTCTTTTGTGTTTGTTTTATTCTCCTCTTGATCTTGGTTAGAATATACCCAATTGGCAGCTCATAAGAGCTCCTCCAGAGTCCCTTCCAGATCAACAGCCAGTTTTTGCATTTTTTTCTCAATATCTGGTGCTGATCAAGTGACAAATTTGTCTTTTACAATCATCTCAGCCTCAGGGGTGTTAGGGGAGATATCCATACATTTAATGAGAGGAAGGCCACTGGGGTTTTATTTTATGTCTATAAGATAGTGGCTAATTTAACGTAATTTAAAGGTTTAACCTTAGACCTCCTGACCATATATAAAATTTTTTTTAAAGATTTTTCTTTACAAACCTTTTACAACTTTGCTTTTAGATTTTTTTCTCCCTTTTTATTTATTTATTTATTTATTTATTTATTTTTTCCAATATATGAAATTTATTGTCAAATTGGTTTCCATACAACACCCAGTGCTCATCCCAAAAGGTGTCCTCCTCAATACCCATCACCCACCCTCCCCTCCCTCCCACCCCCCATCAACCCTCAGTTTGTTCTCAATTTTCAACAGTCTCTTATGCTTTGGCTTTCTCCCACTCTAACCTCTTTTTTTTTTTTCCTTCCCCTCCCCCATGGGTTTCTGTTAAGTTTCTCAGGATCCACCTAAGAGTGAAACCATATGGTATCTGTCTTTCTCTGTATGGCTTATTTCACTTAGCATCACACTCTCCAGTTCCATCCACGTCGCTACAAAAGGCCATATTTCATGCTTTCTCATTGCCACGTAGTATTCCATTGTGTATATAAACCACAATTTCTTTATCCATTCATCAGTTGATGGACATTTAGGCTCTTTCCATAATTTGGCTATTGTTGAGAGTGCTGCTATAAACATTGGGGTACAAGTGCCCCTATGCATCCGTACTCCTGTATCCCTTGGGTAAATTCCTAGCAGTGCTATTGCTGGGTCATAGGGTAGGTCTATTTTTAATTTTTTGAGGAACCTCCACACTGCTTTCCAGAGCGGCTGCACCAATTTGCATTCCCACCAACAGTGCAAGAGGGTTCCCATTTCTCCACATCCTCTCCAGCATCTATAGTCTCCTGATTTGTTCATTTTGGCCACTCTGAGTGGCGTGAGGTGATATCTGAGTGTGGTTTTGATTTGTATTTCCCTGATAAGGAGCGACGTTGAACATCTTTTCATGTGCCTGTTGGCCATCTGGATGTCTTCTTTAGAGAAGTGTCTATTCATGTTTTCTGCCCATTTCTTCACTGGGTTATTTGTTTTTCGGGTGTGGAGTTTGGTGAGCTCTTTATAGATTTTGGATACTAGCCCTTTGTCCGATGTCATTTGCAAATATCTTTTCCCATTCCTTTGGTTGCCTTTTCGTTTTGTTGGTTGTTTGCTTTGCAGAAGCTTTTTATCTTCATAAGGTCCCAATAATTCATTTTTGCTTTTAATTCCCTTGCCTTTGGGGATGTGTCGAGTAAGAGATTGCTACGGCTGAGGTCAGAGAGGTCTTTTCCTGCTTTCTCCTCTAGGGTTTTGATGGTTTCCTGTCTCACATTCAGGTCCTTTATCCATTTTGAGTTTATTTTTGTGAATGGTGTGAGAAAGTGGTCTAGTTTCAACCTTCTGCATGTTGCTGTCCAGTTCTCCCAGCACCATTTGTTAAAGAGACTTTTTTCCATTGGATGTTCTTTCCTGCTTTGTCAAAGATGAGTTGGCCATATGTTTGTGGGTCTAGTTCTGGGGTTTCTATTCTATTCCACTGCTCTATGTGTCTGTTTTTATGCCAATACCATGCTGTCTTGATGATTACAGCTTTGTAGTAGAGCTAAAGTCTGGGATTGTGATGCCTCCTGCTTTGGTCTTCTTCTTCAAAATTACCTTGGCTATTCGGGGCCTTTTGTGGTTCCATATGAATTTTAGGATTGCTTGTTCTAGTTTCGAGAAGAATGCTGGTGCAATTTTGATTGGGATTGCATTGAATGTGTAGATAGCTTTGGGTAGTATTGACATTTTGACAATATTTATTCTTCCAATCCATGAGCAGGGAATGTCTTTCCATTTCTTTATATCTTCTTCATTACCTTCATAAGCTTTCTACAGTTTTCAGCATACAGATCTTTTACATCTTTGGTTAGATTTATTGCTAGGTATTTTATGCTTCTTGGTGCAATTGTGAATGGGATCAGTTTCTCTATTTGTCTTTCTGTTGGTTCATTGTTAGTGTATAAGAATGCAACTGATCTCTGTACATTGATTTTGTATCCTGCAACTTGGCTGAAATCATGTATCAGTTCTAGCAGACTTTTGGTGGAGTCTATCGGATTTTCCATGTATAATATCATGTCATCTGCAAAAAGCGAAAGCTTGACTTCATCTTTGCCCATTTTGGTGCCTTTGATTTCCTTTTGTTGTCTGATTGCTGATGCTAGAACCTCCAACACTATATTAAACAACAGCGGTGAGAGTGGGCATCCCTGTCGTGTTCCTGATCTCAGGGAAAAAGCTCTCAGTTTTTCCCCACTGAGGATGATGTTAGCTGTGGGCTTTTCATAAATGGCTTTTATGATCTTTAAGTATGTTCCTTCTATCCCGACTTTCTCAAGGGTTTTTATTAAGAAACAGTGCTGGATTTTGTTAAAGGCCTTTTCTGCATCGATTGACAGGATCATATGGTTCTTCTCTTTTTTTTTTTTTTTTTATTAATGTGATGTATCACGTTGATTGATTTGCGAATGTTGAACCAGCCCTGCATCCCAGGAATGAATCCCACTTGATCATGGTGAATAATTCTTTTTATATGCCATTGAATTCGATTTGCTAGTATCTTATTGAGAATTTTTGCATCCATATTCATCAGGGATATTGGCCTGTAGTTCTCTTTTTTTACTGGGTCTCTGGTTTAGGAATCAAAGTAATACTGGCTTCATAGAATGAGTCTGGAAGTTTTCCTTCCCTTTCTATTTCTTGGAATAGCTTGAGACGGATAGGTATTATCTCTGCTTTAAATGTCTGGTAGAACTCCCCTGGGAAGACATCTGGTCCTGGACTCTTATTTGTTGGGAGATGTTTGATAACCAATTCCATTTCTTCGCTGGTTATGGGTCTGTGCAAGCTTTCTATTTCCTCCTGATTGAGTTTTGGAAGAGTGTGGGTGTTTAGGAATTTGTCCATTTCTTCCAGGTTGTCCAATTTGTTGGCATATAATTTTTCATAGTATTCCCTGATAATTGTTTGTATCTCTGAGGGATTGGTTGTAATCATTCCATTTTCATTCATGATTTTATCTATTTGGGTCATCTCCCTTTTCTTTTTGAGAAGCCTGGCTAGAGGTTTATCAATTTTGTTTATTTTTTCAAAAACCCAACTCTTGGTTTCGTTGATCTGCTCTACAGTTTTTTTAGATTCTATGTTGTTTATTTCTGCTCTGATCTTTATTATTTCTCTTCTTCTGCTGGGTTTAGGCTGCCTTTGCTGTTCTGCTTCTATTTCCTTTAGGTGTGCTGTTACATTTTGTATTTGGGATTTTTCTTGTTTCTTGAGATAGGCCTGGATTGCAATGTATTTTCCTCTCAGGACTGCCTTCACTGCGTCCCAAAGCGTTTGGATTGTTGTATTTTCATTTTCGTTTGTTTCCATATATTTTTTAATTTCTTCTCTAATTGCCTGGTTGACCCACTCATTCTTTAGTAGGGTGTTCTTTAACCTCCACGCTTTTGGAGGTTTTCCAGACTTTTTCCTGTGGTTGATTTCAAGCTTCATAGCATTGTGGTCTGAAAGTATGCATGGTATAATTTCAATTCTTGTAAACTTATTTTTTTTTTTTATAATTTTTTTTTTCAACATTTTTTATTTATTTTTGGGACAGAGAGAGACAGAGCATGAACGGGGGAGGGGCAGAGAGAGAGGGAGACACAGAATCGGAAACAGGCTCCAGGCTCCGAGCCATCAGCCCAGAGCCTGACGCGGGGCTCGAACTCACGGACCGCGAGATCGTGAACTGGCTGAAGTCGGACGCTTAACCGACTGCGCCACCCAGGCGCCCAATTCTTGTAAACTTATGAAGGGCTGTTTTGTGACCCAGTATATGATCTATCTTGGAGAATGTTCCATGTGCACTCGAGAAGAAAGTATATTCTGTTGCTTTGGGATGCAGAGTTCTAAATATATCTGTCAAGTCCATCTGATCCAATGTATCATTCATGGCCCTTGTTTCTTTATTGACCGTGTGTCTAGAAGATCTATCCATTTCTGTAAGTGGAGTGTTAAAGTCCCCTGCAATGACCACATTCTTATCAATAAGGTTGCTTATGTTTATGAGTAATTGTTTTATATATTTGGGGGCTCTGATATTCGGCACATAGACATTTATAATTGTTAGCTCTTCCTGATGGATAGACCCTGTAATTATTATATAATGCCCTTGTTCATCTCTTGTTACAGCCTTTAATTTAAAGTCTAGTTTGTCTGATATAAGTATGGCTACTCCAGCTTTCTTTTGGCTTCCAGTAGTATGATAAATAGTTCTCCATCTCCTCACTCTCAATCTGAAGGTGTCCTCAGGTCTAAAATGAGTCTCTTGTAGACAGCAAATAGATGGGTCTTGTTTTTTTATCCATTCTGATAGCCTATGTCTTTTGGTTGGCGCATTTAATCCGTTTACATTCAGTGTTATTATAGAAAGATACGGGTTTAGAGTCATTGTGATGTCTGTATGTTTTATGCTTGTAGTGATGTCTCTGGTACTTTGTCTCACAGGATCCCCCTTAGGATCTCTTGTAGGGCTGGTTTAGTGGTGACAAATTCCTTCAGTTTTTGTTTGTTTGGGAAGACCTTGATCTCTCCTTCTATTCTAAATGACAGACTTGCTGGATAAAGGATTCTCGGCTGCATATTTTTTCTGTTTAGCACAACTGAAGATATCGTGCCAGTCCTTTCTGGCCTGCCAAGTTTCAAAAGAGAGATCAGTCACGAGTCTTATAGGTCTCCCTTTATATGTGAGGGCACGTTTATCCCTTGTTGCTTTCAAAATTTTCTCTTTATCCTTGTATTTTGCCAGTTCCAGTATATGTCGTGCAGATCTATTCAAGTTATGTCTGAAGGGAGTTCTCTGTGCCTCTTGGATTTCAATGCCTTTTTCCTTCCCCAGTTCAGGGAAGTTCTCAGCTATAATTTCTTCAAGTACCCCTTTAGCACCTTTCCCTCTCTCTTCCTCCTCTGGGATACCAATTATGCGTATATTATTTCTTTTTAGTGTGTCACTTAGTTCTCTAATTTTCCCCTCATACTCCTGGATTTTTTTTATCTCTCTTTCTCTCAGCTTCTTATTTTTCCATAACTGTATCTTCTAGTTCACCTATTCTCTTCTCTGCCTCTTCAAACCGAGCCGTCATGGTTTCCATTTTGTTTTGCATTTCGTTTAAAGCGCTTTTCAGCTCCTCGTGACTGTTCCTTAGTCCCTTGATCTCTGTAGCAAGAGATTCTCTGCTGTCCTCTATACTGTTTTCAAGCCCAGCGAATAATTTTATGACTATTATTCTAAATTCACTTTCTGTTATATTATTTAAATCCTTTTTGATCAGTTCATTAGCTCTTGTTATTTCCTGGACATTCTTCTGAGGGGAATTCTTCCGTTTGGTCATTTTGGATAGTCCCTGGAGTGGTGAGGACCTGCAGGGCACTTCCCCTGTGCTGTGGTGTATAACTGGAGTTGGTGGGCAGGGCCGCAGTCAGTCCTGATGTCTGCCCCCAGCCCACCACTGGGGCTACAGTCAGACTTGTGTGTGCCTTCTCTTCCCCTCTCCTAGGGGCGGGATTCACTGTGGGGTGGCGTGTCCCGTCTGGGCTACTTGCACACTGCCAGGCTTGTGTTGCTGGGGATCTGGCGTATTAGCTGGGGTGGGTAGGCAAGGTGCACGGGAGCAGGAGGGGTAGGCTTACCTCACTTCTCCTTAGGTGATCCACTTCTGGAGGGGCCCTGTGGCAGCGGGAGGGAGTCAGACCCGCTGCCGGAGATTCGGCTCCGCAGAAGCACAGAGTTGGGTGTTTGTGCAGAGCGAGCAAGTTCCCTGGCAGGAACTGGTTCCCTTTGGGATTTTGGCTGTGGGATGGGCGAGGGAGATGGCACTGGCGAGCGCCTTTGTTCCCCACCAAACTGAGCTCTGTCGTCCGGGGGCTCAGCAGCTCTCCCTCCCTTTGTCCTCCAGCCTTCCCGCTTTCTGAGCAGAGCTGTTCACTATGACCTCCCAGACGCTAAGTCGTGCTTGCTGTCGGAACACACTCTGTCCGGCCCCTCCGCTTTTGCCAGCCAGACTCGGGGGCTCCGCTTGGCCGGCAGGCTGCCCCTCCACCCCAGCTCCCTCCCGCCAGTCTGTGGAGCACGCACCGCCTCGCCGCCCTTCCTACCCTCTTCTGTGGGCCTCTCGTCTGTGCTTGCCTCTGGAGACTCCGTTCTGCTAATCCTCTGGCGGTTTTCTGGGTTATTTAGGCAGGTGCAGGTGGAATCTAAGTGATCAGCAGGACGCGCGGTGAGCCCAGCGTCCTCCTATGCCGCCATCTTCTTATCTCTCTCCTCATGTTTTCTCTGCTTTTAGATTTTTGACGTAAGAACCCCCCACCTTTTTTTTCCCAAACAACCAGTCTCATTTAGGACAAAATTACTCTTTTTTTTATCTTTAACAAAAAATGTATTTGCATTCCTTATATATATATTTTTATATATCTACTTTTTACATGCAGAGTTGCTTTCCTTATTTTCATTAATCTTAACTACATTTAGCAGAATTTTAACTCTTAAAAATCTTGATCTCCGGTGAAAACTAAGTAGTGACCAATTGTGAACTGTTGCATCACAATTTCTTAGATGGCAAACTTATGAATCAAGCACAAAGAATGTTTTCCAACATATCCAAATACCCTTAGTTTTTCTGCAACAAGTCAAAAGCACAAACCTACATGTAAGAGGATTTAGCCTCTTATATTGTTAGATATCCAATGAATTCAATCCCAATTTATCATTCAAGCAAAAACTTTAACATTTTAGGGTTACTAAAGACTTTAAAAGCAATCTTAACAATTACCCATGAAAACTATGTGACAAAGTTAACCATTAACTTAAGTCATCCTTTTGCTAACAAATTGAAACAGAGATAACATGAGCTTATTTGACCTTCCACAAATCTAAGGAGAATAAAAGGTTATTTTAATTTAATGTTGATAAATATTGTCTATCTCAAAGCAACAAACTTAAAGTAGTTTAAACACTGTTCCCCCATGGTTAATTTTTACCTAGAGCATTGGTGGGGAAATCTGAAATGGATGGTCTTCACTCCATGACCTCTAGGGTGGAAGGAGGAGCTGATAGTTCCTGAGGCATTGAGGAGTCAGTTATGCAGGCCACCTCCAAGGTGGTGCAGAAACAGGAGTGGGAGAAGGGAAGGCAGAAGATGTGAGGTGCCAGCATAAGGCAGAGAAGGAGAATTCCCAGTTTTAAATCTTGTCAGCTCAGACAGAGGAGTGGACTCCAGGTTTCTTTTCTTTTGTTTTGTTTTCCACTAGTGGAGTTAGGCAGTCCATGTCAGTCCGGAGAAGACAGGGAATTTCCCTGAAACAAAAGAAGTTTCGGCAGCTGCTTGGGAATATTCCTTAAAGTCCTTGTTCTGAGGTAGAGTAACCAGAGACAGTTGTCTCTAATTATCATAATCACTGACCCAGGAAATGAATGAGAGACAAGTCCCCACACACAGTTATACAGCGACTCCAACCTGCTGCCCAGCGCCTTAAGGGTTGCGTCTTCATTTCTCATCACTTGTGGAACTACTAGGACAACTCTCGGAGGTGATCAGGCTCCCCTTCTGCTTCTTAGGGGAAGGTCTGCCAAAACGAACCCAGGTTTCTATCAGTCTGATGGGCGGAGCTCCCTGAGCTGGTTCCTGGGCCTCATGGGTTCCTTTGGTGCACACCAGGTCCTTGCCCTGGTCCACTGGTGCCAGGCAAGGTCACCTCTCCCAGCGCTCTGAGGTTCGTATCCCTGGTGGCAAAGGAGGTGGAAATGTCTCCGAATCTGGGATGTGAACCCCCAAGTAATGTAGCAGGATTCTCACACAGAGAGTCATGACACTAAGGCTTTTCTTTCCAGGAAGCAACTTTATGCATGCCGGCACTGCTCAGTTGCGTTTGTATCCAAAGAACTGACCTCCAAACACCACGTGGTGTAAATTTTTATACATTTTTTTTACTTCTTTGCCTCTCATATATATAGGCACACAAACATGTAGTCTGATTAAGTAGTCTCATGTTACAACGTTGTAAGGGATATTGTCATGTACGTGTATAACCAGGTTGCCTTGAGGTTTTTTTTTTTTTCTCGCTTAGGGAGGGGACACTACCACAGGATGTATTCCCAGCAGTCTCCAAAATGGAAATGGCCATTTACTTGCCTATTTACCCTGTGGAAAGGAGGCTAGGCTAGTGACTTCCCGCTCCTGTAGTGTTTCCATGATCACCCAAGTTCTCTAGAGATTTGGACTTACATCTCATGAGATTTGGCCTTAGATCTTGAGAGAGCTGCCCATAGATCACATGAGAGCAAGGTTCCTTGTGTGTTAGTTCTGATGGAGTTTGTGGTCTTTTGTGTTACCCTGTTTTTATCCAGCAATCTCCAAGACAGCAATGTCTCAGCCCTGCCTGTTTGCATTGCAAGATCGAGGCTAGTCTAAGGTGTTCTCCCACCTGCTGAGTTCCCTCAAGATGTGACCTGAGATACTGCAAGATTTAAACTTAGATCTTAGATATTTGGCTTTAGATCTCAAGGGATTTGCCCCTGGATCACATAAGATTTGTAAACAGGGAAGAGTGACTGCTCTTTATGGGGCCTGGAGACACACAGATTGTGCTGAAATGTCCAAAGTCTTGAAAAGTGTTCAGGAAGTCTGTGTGTGTGTTCAAAGTAGCCATTTGCTGTTTATTTCTCCCTACCCTCCTGACCTCCAGTTTCTATCACCTGTAGTTTAGCACAAAAAATGGGTGGTACAGCCCATTCGTTCCTACTTCATTGGCCCATGTTTATCCCTAATCCACCTAGACCTCCAGAAGGCAGGAAGTAGGAGCAAGGCATATCATGTGCTAGTTTTGTTGGGATCTATGGGTTTTTGTTTGACCCTATATGAACCCAGAAGTCCCCAACCCAGGAATGTCACAGCCTTGCCAATTTTCCCTGCAGTTACCAGGCTATGGCTAGGGGGTTCCCACTCCTGCCCAGTTACTGTAAGATCTGGCCCCATATCTTTCAAGATCTGGACTTAGATATTGTGAGATTTAATCTTTGATCTCGCAAGATTGGCCCCTATATAACATGAGTTTTCTGAAAAGGGAAGCATGGCTGCATTTTCCAGGTCCAGGACAGACATGGACTTTGCTGAAATGAACAAATCCTGGGAAAGCTCTCAGTGAGTCTGTTTGTGTCTTCACAGGATCCAGTTCATATGTGCATTGTTTCACCCTACCCCTCATCCCCTCTAATTCCTATCACCTGTAGTTTAGCTTGAAAACAGGGTGATGTGGCCCATTCATTCCTATTTCATAGGTTTGTGTTTAGCCCTACTGCACCTAGACCACCAAGAGGCAGGAAGTATGAGTCAGGCACCATGTGTGCTAGTGCAGGTGGCATCTGTGGGCTTTTGTTTGACCCCCTTTGTAGCTAGCAATCTACAATCCAGGAATGTCCCCTCCTTGCCAATTTTTTCCTGCAGGATTGAGGCTACTCTAGGGAGTTGCCATTCCTGCTGGATTCCATTGGATTTGGCCCAAAGTCTCTCCAGACTTGCCTTAGATACATCACGCAAGATTTGCCAACAGGGAAGTATGGCTACATTTTAGGAGGGTAGGAAAGAGACTGTGATGAAATGTCCAAAGTTGGGAAAGCTCTCAGGGAGTCTCTTTGTTCATAGGATCCAGTTCCAGTGCAAGTTGTTTCTCCCTACCCCTCATGCCTTCCAGTTTATATCACCTGTAGTTTAGCATGAAAAACTGGAAGTCTGGACCATTCATTCCTATTTCATAGGTCTGTGTTTATCCCTGCTGCACCTAGAACACCGAGAGTCAGGGAGCATGAGTGAGGCACCTCGTGTTAGTGCTAGTGGCATCTGTAAGCTTTTCTTTGACTCCCTTTGTCCCCAGAAGTCCTCAATCCAGGAATGTCCCAGCTCTGGGACACTGCAAGATGATACAATGCTAGGGAGCTGTTCCAGTTAAATTTAGCTGAGCTCTCATGAGATTTGGACTTATATCTCATGAAATTTGCCCTTAGATCTCACTAGATTTCTTTCTAGAGCACACAAGAGTGAGGAAACTCATATGTTAGTGCCGATGTCTTCAGTGGGATTTTGTTTGACTCCTTTTGTACAGTATTCCCCAACCCAGGAATGTCCCAGCCCTACCCACTTACCTAGCAGGAATGAGGCAACCCTAGGGAGTTCACACTCCTGACAAGTTCCCTGAAGGTTTGGCACTAGATCTCATGAGATTTGGCTTTAGATCTCTCGAGATTTGCTTCTAGAGCACCTGAGAGCCAGGCACCTTGTGTGTTGGTGCTGGTGGTGGATGTGGGCTTTTCTTTGACCCCATTTGTACCCAGTCACCCCCAATTCAGGAATATCAAGAATGAGGCTATGGTAGGGAGTTTGGGCGGCTAATCTGTTGCCACAAGATTTAACACAAGATCTTCAAGATTTAGACTTATATTTCATGAGATTTGGCCTTAGATCTCCTGAGATTTCCTTCTAGAGCACATAAGAGTGAGGCATGTCCTTGTTTACTGCTGGTGGTAGCTGTGGGGTTTTGACACAGTTTATATCCATCGGTTTGCAATCCAGGAATGTTCCAGGCCTGCTATTTACCCAACAGGAATGAGGCTACTCTAGGGAGTTTGCACTCCTTCCAAGATCTCACAATATTTGGCTCAAGATATTGTGAGATATGGACATGTATCTCATGAGATTTAGCCTTCAAACTTTGGAGATTTGCTTCCAGAGCACACAAGAGCAAGGGACCTTGTGTGTTTGTGCTGGTGGTGTCTGTGGGCTTTTATTTTACCCCATTTGTACCTCGTATTCCCCCATCCAGAATGTCTCTTTACCCATCAGGAAAAGCAGTTATGCTAAGTTGCTGCTCCTAAGGACACCGGCAATATTTGATCTGAGATCTCATGAAATCTGGATTTAAATCTCATGCAATTATCCTGAGATGACACGAGAGTTGCTTCTAGAGCACATGAGAGTGAGGCATCTCATGTGTTCCTGCTGGTGACTTCTGTGGCCTTTTTTTTTTTTACCCCATTTGTATCCAGCAGTCACCAAACCAGGAATGTTTAAACCCTACAAATTTACCCTGCAGGAATAAGGCCAGGGTAGGAAGTTCACACTCCTGCCACATTCCCATGGGATTTGGCCCAAATTTTGCAAGATTTGGACTTTGATCACGTGAGGTACGACCTTACATATCACAAGATTTGTCCCTAAATCACATGAGGTATGTCAACAGGGAAGCCTGGCTGCATTTTAGGGGGGGAGGACAGACGCAGTTTGCACTAAAGTGTCCAAAGCCTGGGAAAGTTCTAAGGGGGTTGTTTCTGTGTCCACAGGAGCCAGGTCCTGTGCCCACTGTTTCTTCCTACACCTAATGAATTACACTTTCTGTTACCTGTAGTTTAGCCTGAAAAACTGGCTGCCCAGTCTATTTGTTCCTATATCATGCATCCGTGTTTAGATGTACTGCATATAGAGCACCATGAGGCAGGAAGTATGAATGAGGCACCTCTTGTGTTAGTGCTGATGGTGTCTGTGGAATTCTGTTTTACCCCACTGGACCCAGCAGCCACTAATATAGGAATGTCCTACCTTTGCCAATTTACCCTGCAGGAAGGATGCTAGGCATGGGAGTTCCTGTTCCTGCCATGTTCCCTCAAGATTTGGCACATTATCTCATGATATTTGGATTTAGATCTCTTGAGATGTGGCCTTATATCTCACAAGATTTGCCCCTAGATCACACCAGATTTGCCAACAGGGAAGCATGGCTGTGTTTTAGCATGGCAGGACAGACACTATATGTGCTGAAATGTCCAAAGCCTGGAAAAGCTCCCAGGGAGTCTATGTTTTTGCAGGAGCCAGTTCCTGTGCACGTTGTTTCTCCCTACCCCATGTATCCTCCAGTTTCTATCACATCTAGTTTAGCATGAAAAATGGGTGATTTGGCCTATTTGTTCTATATACTTGGGTCCTTATTTAATCCTACTGCACCTAGATTGCCAAGAGGTATTAGTATGAGACACCATGTGTGTTAGTGCCAGTGGCCTCTGTGGGTTTTGTTTTACCCCATTGGTAACCAGCAGGCCCTAATCCAGGAATATCCCAACCCTGCCCATTTACCATGCAGGAATGAGCGTAGGCTAGTGTGTTACTGATCCTGCCCATTCCCCAAGAGATTTGGCTTGAGCTATTGCAAGATTTGGATTTAGATCTCATAATATTTGGCCTTAGATCAAGCATAATTTGCCTCTAGAACACACAAGATTTGTGAAAAGGGAAGCATGGCTACGTTTTAGTGGGGCAGGACAGGCACAGACTGAGCTGAAATGTCCAACACCTGGTAAAGTGCTCAGGGAGCCTCTTTGTGTATCGCAGGAGCAGGCTGTTAGTTCCTACCCCTCATGCCCTCCAGTCCTATCACCTGTAGTTTAGCATGAAAAATGGGCAGTGTGGCACATTAGTTCCAAATTCATTGTTCCTTGTTTAGCCCTACTACTTCTAGAATGCCAAAAGAAAGGATGTATGAGTGAGGCACCTCATGTGTTAGGGCTGGTGGCATCTGTTCGCTTTTGCTTGACCCTGTTTGTACCCAGAAGTCCGCAGCCCTACTAATTTAGCCTGTAACAATGAGGCTAGACTAGTGAGTTCCTGCTGCTGCCGAGTTCCCACAAGATTTGGCCTGAAATCTCACAAGATTTAGACTTAGATATTGCAAGATTTGGCTTTGATCTCATAAGGTTTGCCCCTAGCTCACATGAGGTTTGTAATATGGAAGTGTAGCTACATTTGGGAGACCAGGACAGACACAGACTGAGCTGAAATATCCAAAGCCTGGGAAAGCTCTCAGGAGCTCTCTTTGTGTGTTCACAGGATCCAGTTCCTGTGCACACTGAACATAACTTCTCCTTACCTCTCAGCCACCCTGTTTCTATCACCTGTAGTTTAGCCTGAAAATAGTTGGTCCATCATATTCATTCCGATTTCATTGGTCTGTGTTTAGCCATACTGCACCTAGAGCCCCAAGAGGCAGGAAGTATGAGAGAGGTACTTCATGTGCTAGTGCTGGTGGTGTTTGTGAGCTTTTGTTTGACCTTGTTTGTACCCAACATTCTCCAATCCAGGAATGACATAGCATTGCCAAATTACCCGGGAACAAGTCTAGGCTAGTGAGTTCCCACTATTGCTGAGTTCCCTCCAGACATTACCCAAAATCTTACAAGATTTGGCCTTAGATCTTATGACATTTGCCCCTAGATCACACGAGAGTGAAGCACCATGTGTGTTGGTGCTGGTGGGGTCTGTGTGCTTTTGGTTGACCTTGTTTGTACCCAGCATTGCCCAATCCAGGAATGTCCAAGCCCTGTAAATATACCTGCAGGAATGAGGCTTGGCTAGGGAGTTCCTGATCCTGCTAAGATCATGAAGGTTTTGGCCCAAGGTCTCACAAGATTTGGCTTTAGATCTGTTGAGATTTTCCTCTAGATCACACGGGATTTTTCAACAGGGAAGTGTAGCTGTGTTTTAGAAGGCCAGGAAAGACACAGACCATGCTGAAATACCCAAAGCTTGGGAAAACTCTAAAGGAGTCTGTGTATTCACAGGAGCCAGATTCTGTGCACGTTGTTTCTCCCTACCCTCTATACCCTCCAATTTCTATCACCTCTAGATCAGCTTGAAAAACAGGCAGTCCAGCCCAAAAGGCAGGAATTATGAGGGATGCACCTTGTTCATTAGTGCTAGTGACATTTGTGGACTTTTGTTTTATCCCTTTGGGCCCAGCAGTACCCAATGAAGGAATGTCCAAACATCACCAATTTACCCTGCAAGAACGAGGCTAGACTAGGTTGTTCCAAATCCTACTGTTTTCTGGCAAGAATTGTCCCTAGATTTCCCAAGATTTGGACTGAGATCTCATGATATTTGACCTTAGATCTCACAAGATTTTCCTCTAGATCACAGGAGATTTGTCAACATCGAAGTGTGGCTGTGTTTTGGGGGCCAGGACAGACACAGACTTCACAATCCAAATCCTAGGATTGCTCTCAGAGAGTTTGTGTTCACAGGAGCCAGTTCTTGTGCACATTGTTTCTCCCTACCTTTCATGCCCTCCAGTTTCTATCACCTGTAGTTTAGCCTAAAAAATGGAAGGCTTAACATATTTATTCCAATTTCATTGGTCAATGTTTATCCCTACTGTACCTAGAATGCCATGAGGCAGAAAGTATGAGGCACCTCATGTGTTAGTGCTGATGGTGTCTGTGGGCTTTTATTTGACCCCATTTGTACCCAGCATTCCCCATTGCAGGAATGTCCCAGCCCTACCCATTTACCATGCAGTACCAAGCCTACACTGGGGAGTGCACATTCGTCCCATATTCCCTCAAGAGATGGCTGGAGATCTTGTGAGATTTGGACTTAGATCTCAGGAGATATACCCCGTGATCACACAGGATTTGTCAACAGGGAAGTGTGACTACCTTTTAGTGGGTCAGGACAGACACAGACTTCACTGAAATGTCTAAAGCCTCAGAGCTGTCAGGGAGGCTATGCATTTACAGGACGCTTTTTCTATGCTCCTTGCTTGTCCCTACATCTCCTGCCTTCCTGTTTCTATCACATGTAGTTTTAACATGAATAATGGGCCATCCACCCCAGTCATTCCTATTTTATTTGTCTTTGTCTAGCACTACTTCACCTAGAAGGCTGAGAGTGGCAGGAAGAATGACCGCAGCACCTCCTGTATTTGCAATGTTGCCCTTGGCTTGCATTTCTGTGACATTAGTTGCTCTAAGCAGTCCCCAATCCAGAAATGTCTGAGCCCTATTTACCCTACACAAAATGGGTAACTGCACAAAATGGCTAAACTGTAGAGTTACCTGGCTGTCAAGTTCCTAAAATATACGGCCTGAGATCTCCCGAGATTTGGACTTAGATCTTGAGAGATTTGTCTGTAGATTACACAGATTTGTCAACAGGGAAGTCTTGCTGAGTTTTAGGGGGCCAGAATAGACACAGACAGGATGAAATGTCAAAATTCTGGGAAAGCACTCAGCCATTCTGAGTGCTCACAGGAGCCCATTCCTATGCACATTCTTTCTCCCTACACCTCATACCCTGCAGTTTTTATCACCTGGGGTTTAGTATGAAAAATGAGCAGTCTGACCCATTGGTTTCTAATTCTTAACCTCCTGTGTTAGTGCTAGTGGTGTCTGTGTCATTTTGTTCAATTCTGTTTGTATCCAGCAGACCCCAATCCAGGAATGTTCCAGCCCTGCCAATTTACTCTGCAGGAAGGAGGCTAGGCAGGGGAGTTCCCATTCCTGCAGAGTTTTCGTGAGACTTGGCCCCATATCTTGTCATATTTGGAGTTAGATCTCATGGGATTTGCCTTTTGATCTCACAAGACTTGCCCCTAGATCACATGAGATTTGTCAACAGGTAAGCCCTGCTGCATTTGGAAGGGGGGGAGTTGTGGAGCAGAATTGGAAAGGACTGGCTGAAATGTTCAAAGCCTGGGAAAGCTCTCAGGGTGTATGTGTGATCACAGGAGCTAGATCCTTTGCATATTGTTTATCCCTACCCCTCATGCACTCTGGTCTCTATCATCTGTAGTTTAGCATGAAAAACATGTGGTCTGGCTCATTCATTCCTATTTTATTGGTATGTGTAGCCCCTACTTCACCTGGAACACTAGATCATGGACGTATGAATAACAAACCTCCTGTATTTGCACTGTTGCCTACTGTGTGCATTTGTGGGACCCTGGTTGTTCCCAGCAGTCCCCAATCCAAGAAGGTCCCATCTCTGCAAATTTACCCTTCACAAACGAGGCGAGGATAGGGAGTCCCAACTCCTACCCACTTCCTATGAGATTTGGCCTGAGATCTCTCCAGTTTTGGCCTTGGATCTCAGGAGATTTGCCCCTAAATCACATGAGATTTGTCAACATGCTAGACAAGCTGCACTTTACTGAGGCAGGACAGACAGAGACTGCATGAAATAATCAAAGCTTTGGAGCTCTCAGAGATTCTGTTTATAGGAGCTGGTTCCCTAAGCATGTTGCTTCTCCCTACCCCTCATGCCCTTCTGTTTCTATCACCTGTAGTTTAGCATGAAAAATGGGATGTCTGGCCCATCTGTTCCTATTTCATTGGTACATGTTTAGCCCTGCTGCACCCAGAATGCGGAGATCCTGGAATCATAAGCAAGGCATCTCCTGTATTTGCACTGTTGACATCTGGGTATGTTTGTGAAATCCAGGAATTTGCCATCCCTGCCAATTTACCCTCCACTAAGAGACTGGATTAGGGAGTTACCATTACTCCCAGTTCCTGCAATATGTGCCCTAAGATCTCGTGATATTTGGACTTAGATCTCACAAGATTTGCCCCTAGATCACCTGATATTTTACAACAGGGGAGCCTGGCTATGTTTTAGGGGGCAAGAAAGACACAGACTGCACTTAAATGTCCAAAGCCTGGGAAAGCTCTCAAGGAGTGTTGTTGTGTGTTGTCAGGAGCCAGTTCTTTTGCACATTATTTCCCCCTGCCCCTCCTGTACCCCAGTTTCCATCTCCTGTGGTTTAACATGTAAAACAGGACATCCAGCCCATTCCTTCTCATTTCATTGGTCCATGTTTAGTCCTACTGTACCTAGAAGCCAGGGTTCCAGATGGGCCAGGAACAGATGGAAGTATGAGCAAGACACCTCCTGTGTTAGTGCTGGTGGTTGTCTGTAGGCTGTTGTGGGACCACAATTGTTCCCAGCAGTCCTCAATCCAGGAACATCTCAGCCCTGCCAATTTACCCTGCATGAAAGAGTCTAGACCAGGGCATTCCCACTCTTTCTGAGATCCCAAGAAATTGGTCTGAGGTCTGGCAAGATTTGGCCTTAGGTCTTGAGACATGAAGTATGAGGTTGACGCCTTGTGTCTTCTGCTGGTTACATGTATGGGACTCTTGTGGGTTCATGGGTTTTCCCTAGTTTTCCCAATTCAGGAATATCACAACCTACGTACTTACCTTGCAGAAAAGAAACTAGGGTAGGGTTTTCCCCTTCTGCTGAGTTCTCACAAGATTTGGCTTGAGGACTTTTGAGGTTTTGCCCTAGATCTCTGAGACTTGTCCCTAGATCATGCTAGATTTGTCAACAGGGAAGATGTGGCTGCCTTTTAGAGCAGTAGAACAGACACAGACTCTCCTGAAGTGTCTAAATTTCTGGAAAGTGCCCAGGGAGTCTATTTTTATGTTAACAGGAGCCAATTCCTATGCACTGTGCTTCTCCCCACACCTTTGGCACTCCTGTTTGTTGCACATCAACTTTATTGTGTATCACTGGTCTAGTGATAGATACCTATTGTGTATCACTGGCTAGTCTGGTCCATTGGCTCATCTTTATGTGGTGTTTAAGCCACTACACCTACAATGCTGAGAGAGACAGGAAGTTTGAGGGAGGTGCTGGTGTCTTTCTGCTGGTTACATGTAGGGGACTATTGTGTGTCTGAAAATTTTCCCTTGTGTCCCCAATCCAGGAATATTGCATCCCTACCTAGTTGCCCTGCAAAAAAGAGGCTGGACGAGGATATTACTACTCTTGACATCTTCTCAAGATACTTGGCGTGAGATCTTGCAAGATTTTGCCTTAGATCTCAGGGAATTTGGCCCTAGATCATGAGAGATTTTTCAACAGGGAAGAGATGGCTCCATTTTAGGGGTTGGGACAGACACAGACTGCCCTGAAATGTCTAAAGCCCAGGAAAGTGCTTAGGGAGTCTTTCACAGAAGCCAATTCCTGTGCACTGTGCTTATTCCCTCACCTCTGACACTCCTGTTTCTTGCATGTCAACTTTTGTGTGTATCACAGACCAGTCTGATCCATTGGTACTCCTTTCTGTGTCCTGGTGTTTAGCCACTGAACCTAAGATGCAGAGAGAGACAGGGTGTATGAGGGAGATGCCTGTGTCTTTCTGCTCATTACATGTATGAGACTGTTGTGGATCTGTGAGTTTTCTCTTGTGTCCCCAATCCAGGAGTATCACTATTCTATCTACTTACCCTGCAAAAAGAGGCTAGGCTTGGGTGTTCCCTCTCCTGCTCACTACCGTGAGATTTGCCTTGAGATATTTCATGATTTCTCATTAGATCTTGGGAGATTTGCCCTTAAATCAGTGAAGTTTGTCCACAGGGAAAAGGTGGCTGTGTTTTGGGGGGCCAAGTCAACACAGACTGCCCCAAAATGTCCAAATCCTGGGAAAGTGCTCAGGAAGATTGTTTGTGTGTTCGCAGGAGCCAATCCCTGTGCACTGTGCTTCTCTCCACGCCTCTGACACTCTAGTTTCTTGCACGTCAACTTTTGAGTATATCATTGTCCAGTCTGGTCCATTGGCGCTTCTTTCTGTAGTCTGGTGTTTCAACCACTGCACTTAAGATGCTGAGAGAGTCAGGAAGTATAAGGGAGATTCCTTGTATCTTTCTGCTGTTTACATGTATAGGACACTTGTGGGTCCACAGGTTTTCCCTGGTGTCCCAAATCCAGGAATATGACAACCCTACCTAGTCACCCTCCAGAAGAGAGGATAAGCTTGGGTATTCCTGCTCATGCTGAAGTCCTGGGAGATTTGGCCCTAGATATTGCAAGAACCTGGTTTAAATATCATGAGATTTGGCCTAGATCAAGCAAGACTTTTCAAAAGGGATGACTTTCTCAAGTGCCTAAAGCTTGGAGAAGTGCTCAGAAGTCTGTGTTCAGAGGATCTGATTCCTTTACACTGTGCTTCTCCCCACAACTCTAACATTTCAGTTTCCTGCATGTCAACTTTACTGTGTATCACGGGCCAGGCCAGTATGATTAATCAGCACCTGTTTCTTAGGCCTGGTGTTTCACCCACTGCACTATGGTGCTGAGACAGATAGGAAATGTGAAGAAGATGTCTTGTGTCTTTCTGCTGGTTACATGGAGGGGGCTCTTGTGGTTCTACATGTTTTCCCTGGTGTCCCCAATCCAGGAATATCCCAACCCTTCCTAGTTACCCTGCAGAAAAGAGGCTAGGCTAGTGTGTTCCCTCACCTCTGACTTCTCACAAGATTTCACCTTAGATCTCTCAATGTTTGCCCCCTAGAGCACATGATATTTTCCAACAGGGAAGAGATAGCTGTGTTTGGGTGGCAGGACAAATAGAAATGGCTCTGAAGTGTCCAAACAGAAATTCATTAGCATTAATTACATACCTTCTATGTTTCCCAGCCTTTGAGTGTTCATGCAATTCTTTCATTTGAGGCATAATCTTTTCAACTCTTAACCACTTCACAGTAAACAACTCTCACCCCTACAACCAATATAATTTATGCTATTGAGGGATTCATACAGGAAAGGGGTGTATGTCTCACATTGTCCATGTATAGTCTGACATACTTCTCACATGTCACATAGTTTTCACATGACAGAGAGTGTTAGAGATTGAGAAAGGGAAAAAGCAACTCAAAAAAAATTTTTTTTGGTGACTACTGAACAGAATCCAATCCTTGGCATATGGTGGGTGTTCAACAAATATTTATTGACTGGATGAAAGAATTTTGCCAATGTCTCTGTTAGAAAATATGTACCATCAGAGTCAGTTATAAAGCCATCTCTTCATTTATTTATTATTTTATTCATTGATTTAAAAACTAGCTGTAAAGCTCCTACTTCTTTGTGCCAGCAACTGGCAATGTAAAGATGAACAATACACAGTCTCTGCCGTTGAGAAAGCCAAGGAATAATCAACATGGACTGTTACTGAACACATGCTCAGTAACACATGTGTTTAGAACACATGTTCTAAATAAATAAATAAATAAATAAATAAGCCTGGGGAAGAGTAACCAGTCTTAAAGCTGTCTTATGCTGGACTGTGTTTAATTCTTGGGCAGTTTTCCCCTAGGGGAGGTGCCATGCTTAAGAATTGTAGTTTGGTAGGAATGCAAGCTGGTAAAGCCACTCTGGAAAACAGTATGGAGGTTCCTCAAAAAACTAAAAATAGAACTACCTTACGACCCAGCAATTGCACTACTAGGCATTTATCCACGGGATACAGGTGTGCTGATTTGAAGGGACACATGCACCCCTGTGTTTATAGCAGCACTATCAACAATAGCCAAAGTATGGAAAGAGCCCAAATATCCACTGATGGATGAATGGATAAAGAAGATGTGGTATATATATACAATGGAGTATTACTTGGCAATAAAAAAAAAAATCAGTGTCTCCCTTTCACTCTGTCCCTCCCCTGCTCTCTCTCTCTCTTTTAAGTAAGTAAACATTAAAAAAGAATAATTATAATGAGGTAATCTGTTTAAGCTTATTTAGTTCAGTAATTTCCAAACCCGTTAGTCGAATAGCATACTCTAAAAAAACGAAACTCCTGAAATTTAGACTTGAAAGCAAAATGTTGGGCAGAGAGAGATGGTTGGGTCCAGAGTCTCTGACTCTCCTCTGGGTTTTTCCCTCTCGTTAGGATCCTCTCAGCTTACTTTCTGCTGTTGACTCCAGGGCTGTTCTGATGCTTCATTAAAACCTTTTATTTTCTCCTAGCAGAGCTTATACTGGCTGAAAGATCTCAAAGACTTTAATGAACACCTCTAGAAAAATACAAAGAAGGGGCGCCTGGGTGGCGCAGTCGGTTAAGCGTCCGACTTCAGCCAGGTCACGATCTCGCGGTCCGTGAGTTCGAGCCCCGCGACGATCTCGCGGTCCATGAGTTCGAGCCCCGCGTCAGGCTCTGGGCTGATGGCTCGGAGCCTGGAGCCTGTTTCCGATTCTGTGTCTCCCTCTCTCTCTGACCCTCCCCCGTTCATGCTCTGTCTCTCTCTGTCCCAAAAATAAATAAAAAACGTTGAAAAAAAAAATTTTAAAAAAAGAAAAATACAAAGAAATAAAAAACACACCAAGAGCCTGATTTCTGGAGTGCAAGCCCCTAATACTACCATATCCAGAAGCTCTCAGGCATTGTCCTCTTCAGATAGTAGCTGAGCTGGCTTATTTTGATCTCCAAAGAGCTGAACCTTACATGCATAGTAACTGGCAAAAGGAAATCTGTTCTTTTGATCAAACTCAACCCCAATCCCCAAAGTACTGGAACTGGTCCTCTATAAAGGCTCACTGCAAAATAAAAGCTGAATGCTATTTTCACAAAAGCAAAAATCTCTTTGAATTTCTTTAAGTTACAAAAAAAAAAAGGTACTAATGTAGATGTTTTGTAAAATCCAAGTGGTGCAATGTGAATGTTTTAAAAACAAAGGATACTTGTATTCTAAAAATACCAAGCTGGGACCTCTCCTTCAAATGATAACTCAAGTCAACTGGATTGTTTAACATAACATTCATAAAATATTTCTTAATATTCTTAAAAATGCTATGTGGAAATTTCTTTTCAAAAAGAAATCAGGGTTGGAAAGCTTGAGAAGATGGTGGACTAGGAGAACCCTAAGCTCACCCTGTCCACATTTACTACTAGATATCACTTGCATCCATGTAAATAAAGCAAACATCAATCCAAAGACAGGCAGAACAAACTCTACAACTAAATGTAGTGAATAAGCCACATTTGAGAGGTTAGGTAGTTCAGAAATAGTGGTCAGGAGCTGCCTGCAGGAGAGAGTGAGCTGCAGGCATGGAGAGGGGAAAGAAATGGTCCCTCACATATGGAAGCCCACTCAGGGAAGACGAATCACCACAACATTTAACTGAAATCCAAATGGACCAAATTCTCTGAGTTTGTATAACCATCAATCAGGACATGAAACCTGGAGCTTTAAAAGTCAGCTGACTCAGCATTGGGTGAGTCAAAGGCCAGTGATAGCTGGGTCCATGCCCTTAAAGAGACAGTAGCCTGCTGAGAGACAACATAGAAGAGATAGCTTGCACAATGCCTGGGGTAAACAGGTGGAAAATGTTTATACTGATTTTGGAGCATGTTGGGAGACTTCCAGGAACAAAGGAGCAGGCAGAATCATTTCCCTCTCTGCCCCACATCTTAAATACAAGGCCATCTGCCGGGGGTGCCACTACACAAACACTGGTTACCTAAGCTGCTAGCAGTGCACCATGCCAATGCATTCTTCTGAGGACTTGTCCACTCCACGTCTGCTGGCCTTGGCCCTGGGCTCAGCACAAATTTTGGTAATACCACACAAACATGCCCTGCCTAGCCACCAGGTACGCAGGCCTCCCACCGCTGGAGCCACCACCTTCACCTCCACATGCTATGACCCAGCAGACACCATGCTTCAGGAGATCCAGCCTAGGACTAGCAGTGCAGCCCAAATTTTGCTAACACTGCTATTTTGCCCCTGGGCCCTCCTGTGGTCACACCCCTTCAGAGACCACCTTCTGGGCCCCACTAACACCACAGAGAATGAGCACAGCCCACAATAGGTAGAGACTCAGTGAAGATATCTGGAGTGAAAGAATAAGACTCAGACATAATAACAGGATGCAAATAATAGAAATGGGAGACTCTCCTGAAGTCCCAGTTTCTGGTGAACAGGGGACTGCACTGCAGGGCAATATAAGACCTCTTCTTCATAAAGCCACTACTTTCAACAGCAGAAGATGTAACTGATTTTCCTAACACAGAGAAACACACACACACACACACACAGGTAGACAAAATGAGGAGACAGATGTACATGTCCCAAATGAATGAAAAGGACAGAATCACAAGAGATTTAAGTGAAACAGAAATAAGTAGTATGCCTGATACAGAATTTAAAATAATGATCATAAAGACACTCACTGGACTTCAGAAAAGGGTAGAGGACATCAGTGAGACCCTTGACAAAGAGATAAAAGATAACAGATGAGAGTGATGAATTCAATAAGTGAAATTAAAAGTACATTAGATGGAATAAATAATAGGCTACAGGAAACATGGGAATTTTTCAGTCACCTGGAGAATAGATTAATGGAAAGCAATCAGACTGAACAGGGGAGAGACAAAAAATAACACTACATAATGGGAATAGACTTAGAGAACTCAGTAATTCCATTAAGTATAATAACATATGCATTCTATGGATCCCAGAAGGAAAA
This sequence comes from Panthera pardus, assembly GCF_024362965.1. Lineage (NCBI taxonomy): Eukaryota > Metazoa > Chordata > Mammalia > Carnivora > Felidae > Panthera > Panthera pardus. The sequence continues at coordinate 13,517 of NW_026526981.1, read as the reverse complement.
GAGAGAAAGAAGGGGGTAGAAGTGTATTTGAATAAATAATAGCTGAAAACTTCCTAAACCTGGAGAGAAACAGATTCAGGAGGCACAAAAATGACCCCAAAATGTAACCCAAGTAGGTCCACACCAAGACACAGTAACTGAAACAGCAAAAAATAAATAAAAATAAAAAATAAATAAAATAATAAATAAAATAGGAAAAAATAGTGATAATTTTAAATGTTGCAAGAGACACAATTACATAAAAAGAAACCCCCATAAGGCCATTAGCAGGTTTTTCAGCAGAAATTTTGCAAGCCAGAAGGGAATGGCATGATATAGTCAAAGTGATGAAAGGAAAGTCTGCAGCCAAGAATACCTGTCCAGCAAGGCTATCATTCAGAACCCAGATAAACAGGAGTTAAAAGAATTCATGATTATTACACCAGCTCTACAAGAAATTTAAAGGGGGACCCTGACTAGAAAACAAAAACCACAATTAAGTGTAAGAAAAATAGGAATCACAAAAGCCAAAAGAAAAAAGAAAAATTAAGTATACCTGTAACAATCAATCAAGAGAAGTACAACATAAAAGGATGTAAAATATCCAGTCAGAATGGCTAAAACTAACAACACAGAAACAACAGGTGTTGGTGAAGATGTGGAGAAAGGAAAACCCTCTTGCACTGTTGGTGGGAATGCAAACTAGTGTAGCCACCCTGGAAAACAGTATGGAGGTTCTTCAAAAAGTTAAAAATAGAACTGTTCTATGATCCAGCAATTGCACTACTAGGTATTTACCCAAAGTATACAAAGTACAGATTCAAAGGGTAATGTACCCCAATATTTATAGCAGCATAATCAACAACAAGCAAATGATGGAGAGAGTACAAATGTCCATTAACTGATTAGTAAAGATGTGGTACACATACAATGGAATATTACTCAGCCATCAAAAAGAATGGAATCATTCTATTTGCAATGATGTGGATGGAGCTAGAGTGTACTGTACTAAGCAAAATAAGTCAGTCAGAGAAAGACAAATACCATATGATGTCACTCCTATGTGGAATTTAAGAAACAAAACGGATGAACATAGAAGAAGAGAAGGAAAAATAAGATAAAAATAGAGGGAGGCAAACCATAAGAGACTCTTAAATACAGAAAACAAACTGAGGGTTTCTGGAAGGGTGTTGGGTGGTGGAATGGGCTAAATGGGTGATGGGCATTAAAGAGGGCATTGTTGGGATGAACACTGTGTGTTTGTTATATGTAAGTGATGAATCACTAAATTCTGCTCTTGAAAACTATACTACATGGTATGCTAACTAACTTAAATTTAAAGAAATTTAAAAAGAAGATGTAGTATAATTATACAATGGAATACTACTCAGCCATTAAAAGAATGAAATCCTGCCATTTGCGATGATGTGGACAGAGATAGAATGTATTACGCTAAGTGAGATAAGTCAACCAGAGGAAGACAAATGGCATGTGCAGAGAAAGGGGAAACTTCTTACAGTGCTGGTAAGAATAAAAACTGGTAGAGCCACTCTGGAAAAGAGTATGAAAGTTCTTCAAAAATATAAAAATAGAGTTACCCTATGACCTTTAATTGCATTATGAGGTTTTTATCCAAGGTATACAAAAACCACTGATTCAAAGGGGGACATGCACCCCAATGTTTATAGCAGTGCTATGAACAAGAGCCAAATTATGGAAAGAGCCCAAATTTCCATTGACTGATGAATGGATAAAGAATATGTGGTGTATGTACACACACAATGGAATATTACTCAGCCATCAAAAAGTTGAAATCTTGCCATTTGCAACAGCGTGGGTGGAACCAGAATGTATTATACTAAGCAAAATAAGTCAGTGTAAAGAAAGACAAATACCATATGATTTAACTCATATGTAGAATTTAAGAAGCAAAACAGATGAACGTAGGGGAGGCAGGGAAGAGAAGGAAACAAACTATGAGAGACTCGTAAAGACAAACTGAAGGTTGATGGAGGGAGGTGGGTGGGAGATGGGCTATATGGGTGATAGGTTTTAAGAAGGGCACTTGTGATGAGCACTGGGTGTTGTATGTAAGTGATGAATCACTGAATTCTACTCCTGAAACCAATATTGCATTGTATGTTAACTAACTAGAATTTAAATTAAAAAATGGAAAAAAGGATGCAAAATATGATACCAAATATCTGAAACATGGAAGGGAGAGAAGTAAAGAATGAGTTCAAAATTAAGTGACCATCAGATCACTACAGACTGACATATGCAGAATATGTTATATATAAACCGAATGATAACTACAAATAAAAAATGATAATAGATATGCAAAAAATAGGGGATAAGTAATCAAAGTATATCACCAAAGAAAACCAGCAAATCATGAGAACATAAAGGATTAGAGAAAAACTACAAAAAGAACCACAAAATATGTAACAAAATGGCAACGAATTATGTCTATCAATTGAATGTAAATGGACTAAGTGTTCCAATCAAAAGACAAGAGGTGGGAAGGAGTTAAGATGGCAGAGAAGTAGGGGGACCCTAGGCTCTCCTAGTCCCTCAAACACAGCTGTGTTGAGGTCAAATAACTTGGTACACTCTGGAAATTGATCTGAGAACTGGCAGAAGGATCTCCACGGTTGGAGGGACACAGTATGGCAGGTGCAGGGTGAATGGAAGTTAATTGTGGGTGAGAAAATCAGTGGTGCCATGGAGGGGAGGGAACCCTTTCCATGGAGAGACAAAAGAGAAAGAAAGAGAGATGGGTTAAGAGAGTGAGGCATGGATTTCCAGAAGAAGAAAACCTCTCTGGACCACAGACTGAGGAATAAGAAGTACTGAGTGTTACAGGGTTTTGTTGTTTCTTTGTTTCTTTGTTTGTTTGCAAACACTGTTTGGAACTTAAACTCTGAGGTGTTGAAAGTGCTTGACTTTAGAGCAGAGCTGTGGCATGCACTCCTGGGGAGGAGGGAGCTGGCCCTGGAGTGCAAAACAGGGTGTGGAGATCTCATTGGGAGGAAACATTCCCCTTACTGAAGTACTTTTGGAGGAGGGTTTATTGTCTCCCCAAGGACAAAAGTCCCACCAGACACCAGCAAAAGGCCTTTCATCAGCAGGCGATAGAGGCACACCCAGAGGGAATATAACTTTTGCTGCTTTTGCTGCACAGGTGTAGAACTGTTTTTCAGGGACAAAGGACTTCAGACACAGCGTGGAGAGGCTCTACTCTGGAGGACGAGGATGGGCCAGCACCATGCCAGGTCCTTTAAGACTTCAAGTTTTATTTTTTTTTTAATTTTTTTTAATGATTATTTATTTTTGAGACAGAGACAGAGCATGAACGGGGGAGGGGCAGAGAGAGAGGGAGACACAGAATCGGAAGCAGGCTCCAGGCTCCGAGCCATCAGCCCAGAGCCCGACGCGGGGCTCGAACTCATGGACCGTGAGATCATGACCTGAGCTGAAGTCAGACGCTTAACCGACTGAGCCACCCAAGGCGCCCCTAAGACTTCAAGTTTTAAATCCAAGTTTTAAAACTGCCTTGCTATTCTGTGAGGGCTGCCTGAATAGTGGGAGATGAGATATTGGGGTGTCAACATTTCCCCCCCAACACCAACATGATGGGACTTCAGAGAGAAACACAGAGACGCTCAGTGGAGATGGGGCCCACTTATACCAGTTACCACTCCCTGCTTATTTACATTGGCAAGACAGATCCTGAGCCAACACAGTGAGCCTCTCCTTGAGAAGATCAGCACAGCCAGCACCCCACATGCCAAAGTGTACTGAAAATTGAATGTTTAAAATGATACCTGTGAGATGAGTTAAGATGGCAGAAAAGTAGGGGGACCAGGATTTTCCTTGTCCCTCAAACACAGCTATATTGAGGTAAGATCACTTGGAGCACCCAGGAAACCAATCTGTGAGTAACATTCGTTATGAGTGCATATGGAATATTCTCCAGAGTAGATCACATACTGAGTCACAGGTACAAAGAGATGGAGATCACACTGTGGATATTTTCAGATCACAACACTATGAAACTTGAAAACAACCAAAAGAACAAATTTGGAAAGCCCTCCAATACATGGAGGTTAAAGAACACCCTACAAAAGAATGAATGGATTGGGACATCTAGGTGACTCAGTTGGTTGAGCGTTCAGCTTTGGTTCAGGTCACGATCTCACAGTTCATGAATTCGAGCCCTGTGTCAGTCTCTGTGCTGACAGCTCAGAACCTGGAGCCTGCTTCAGATTCTGTGTCTGGCTCTCTCTTTGCTCCCTGCCTCTCCCCCCATCCCCTAACTTGCTCATGAGCTATCTCTCTCTCTCTGTCAAAAATAAATAAACATTTTTTTTTTACACATAAGAGGAGATTTATTATAGGAATTGACTCATGTGGTTATGGAGGCCAGGAAGTCCTTGAGCTTTTTCACCTATATGTTGACATTCATGTTGGTGGGCAACCTGGGTTACCAGTCTTTTTTTTTTTTAATATATGAAATTTATTGTCAAATTGGTTTCCATACAACACCCAGTGCTCATCCCAAAATGTGCCCTCTTCAATGCCCATCACCTAACCTACCCTCCCTCCCACCCCCCATCAACCCTCAGTTTGTTCTCAGTTTTTAAGAATCTCTTATGCTTTGGCTTTCTCCCACTCTAACCTCTTTTTTTTTTCTTCCCCTCCCCCATGGGTTTCTGTTAAGTGTCTCAGGATCCACATAAGAGTGAAAACATATGGTATCTGTCTTTCTCTGTATGGCTTATTTCACTTAGCATCACACTCTCCAGTTCCATCCACGTCGCTACAAAGGGTCATATTTCATTCTTTCTCATTGCCACGTAGTACTCCATTGTGTATATAAACCACAATTTCTTTATCCATTCTTCAGTTGATAGACATTTAGGCTTTATCCACAATTTGGCTATTGTTGAGAGTGCCGTTTAAACATTGGGGTACAAGTGCCCCTATGCATCCGTACTCCTGTATCCCTTGGGTAAATTCCTAGCAGTGCTATTGCTGGGTCATAGGGTAGGTCTATTTTTAATTTTTTGAGGAAACTCCACACTGTTTTCCAGAGCGGCTGCACCAGTTTGCATTCCCACCAACAGTGCAAGAGGGTTCCCGTTTCTCCACACTCTCTCCAGCATCTATAGTCTCCTGATTTGTTCATTTTGGCCACTCTGACTGGCGTGAGGTGATATCTGAGTGTGGTTTTGATTTGTATCTCCCTGATGAGAAGCGATGTTGAGCATCTTTTTATGTGCCTCTTGGCCATCTGGATGTCTTCTTTAGACAAGTGTCTATTCATGTTTTCTGCCCATTTCTTCACTGGGTTGTTTTTTTTGGTGTGGAGTTTGGTGAGCTCTTTATAGATTTTGGATACTAGCCCTTTGTCCGATATGTCATTTGCAAATATCTTTTCCCATTCTGTCGGTTGCCTTTTAGTTTTGTTGATTGTGTCCTTTGCAGTGCAGAAACTTTTTATCTTCATGAGGTCCCAATAGTTCATTTTTGCTTTTAATTCCCTTGCCTTTGGCGATGTGTCAAGTAAGAAATTGCTGCGGCTGAGGTCAGAGAGGTCTTTTTGGCTGACGCGTGTCTGAAAACCATGCGGGGGCCCCTGAGGAAAGTGCCGTAGAGTCAATCAACTCTGTGAGACGACACTGTGTGTGTGTGTGTGTGTGTGTGTGTGTGTGTATGGGAGGGGGGGCGGGGGGAGAGGGTGGAGGAGGAAGGGGGAGAGGGACCATCTTTCAACTCAGACATTGTTTCCGGAAGTCAGAAATGCTGGAAAGGAAATGCAGGGTCTCCATGGAAAGCGCCATGTACCCAACACAACGGACGCGGTCGGGAAGCCATCTTTCCACAGTCACCTCGTGTAAGTTAAAAGTGCCTGAAAACCTATGGCGAGGCCTAGCGGGAAACATGCCCCATACTGAACTCTGTGACACAGCACTGTGGGGAGGCCGTCTGGTTCAAGTACCGTCTGGTTTCGCTCTGCCGAATACGTTTGAAGACTCTACTCTGCAGGGCGTATGCGGAGCGGGCCAGCTACTCAACTCTGTGAAACGGCAGAGTGGTGAAACCGTCGTTCAACTACCCTGAGTTTCCACTAATTTAGGAGGGCTGGAACATCCTTGCGGGGCCGAAGCATAAGGTGCCCTGTACTCACCTCCGAGGAACAACACGGTGGGATCACCGTCTTTCGAGTAAGGTCTTGTTTCACTCACTTCGAAGCGTCTGAAACCCAATGCCGGCAACCCTGGGGACAAAGTGGCACATACCCGACTCTGAAAGATCGCTGTGGAGAAACCATCTTCCCGGCTAACGTCTGGGTTCCCCCAGGTGAGAGATGTTCGTTTGACAATGTACGGGGGGCCGTTGTGGAATGTGCCATGTACTCAACTCTCTTATGGAACACAGTACATGCACACCATATATACTCTGCACCCTCACCAAATAGATACCACACACACATGTCCATCACAATTTCACCACACACACTGTACATACCTCACATGCAACATATATACAACACTCACTTTCATAGATACCGCACACAGGACACCCTTCATATAAACTACAACACATATTCCCCAGAATATCACAGCACCCATATTACACCTATACCAGACACACACCCTTACCACATACACCAATCGTTATGATACATATAACAATGCATATACACAACACACATATGCCATACATACTGCATATATATAGTATTATCACACATATGACATGCCTGTACAAACACAGTATGCACAGAATACATAGGGCACACATACCATACATATCCCACACACACAAACAGTATACACGTCACACCATAACCACGCATATGGCACGCACTCACATATACCATATACCGCATTCACAGGAGAGGTCCACCACACACACATATATCACACATACCACACACACACACAGACACACAAAAACACACCAGAAGAACCTTACAGATATTATACGCATATGCCACACACATACAACACACCCCACTCACATAAACCACACAGAAAGACAATTTAGGCACAGGCTGAACATACTCTATGTGTACACAACCACACATTACATATACACCATAAATATACCACAGAAAGCATACACAGACACACACCACACACACTTTGTATATACCACAGACACACCTCACATGCATACCTGCACACTTACATCAGAAACAACTACACATACAGCAAACATGTGACACACAAACCAAATATACCACAGTTCACACACATCACACAACATACACACCACAGTACACCATGCACAAAATATACACGTCACACAAACACTACACACATTGTACAGCCATCTCACACACACAACACATAGGCTGTGCATATAGTACATACACCATTCCCTCAACACACAAAAACACATAACTCCACACTTTCCACACACACACCACACCCTTACCACACACACCACATAACACTCATATAACCACATACACATCATGCAAACACTTCAAACATGCATTGTATATACCACACAGAAAACACATACAACAAACACCTACCACACAGATACCAAGCACTCACGCACTACATGTACCACCTATAATCCAAAAGCACCCAACATAAACCTCACATACAGCACACTAAACATGCACCACAAACACACCACACAATACCAAACACACACCACTCAAACAGCACAGGTGTAACACAGATTTGCACTCCACATACACATTGTTAAACCACACACAGCATTCATATGCCCCACCCCTGTGAAAATACACACCATGCACACCTAACATGTTCATTAGAATTATACTGCACTCACAAAAGCACACAACACAGTGCACATAAATCACATCTAATCAATACATGCACAAAACATACAGTTCACATGAAAACACTAGACACATACCACACAACTGCCACAAATATGCCATACGCACCAATGTCCACACATCAAAAACAGACACAGTACAAATTCCACACATACACCAAAAACATACTACACACAGAAACTTGACATGCACATCACAAATACACTATACATATACAACACACCACATGTTAACCACCCATACAACACACACCACACATACACACATCAAACACATACCACATATAAGCCACAACACAGGCACACATATACCAACCATACAAATATCACACAACACACAAACCAAGCACGCTATAAACACCAAAGATAGACACCACACATGTACCACATACAGAATCCACCTAACCCAGATGTAATACTGGTACCACACACAAACCACACCAACACACATATGACACACACAGATGTATGCCACTCAGGCAACAGAGTTACACCACAAACACCACACACTGATTATAAACCATACACACCACACACTGATTATAAATCATACACACAACATATTCAACATGATTTTACCACACACACACATTGCACACATACACCATACCTAGTCCACACATATACAACACATATACACATGGCAACAAGGGCCAGGAGTACCCAACAACTACAGCTCAACCATTGCTGTTTCTATCCACTGATGGGCAAAATGGGGGAATACAGACAGAGCCAGGGATTTCAGGCTCCTATTGCTGGAAGAATTGCAGGCCAATTGCTAACAGGACTCCCAGGTGTAGCTTGTAGAGTGCTCCCCTTGCTAAAGTTCACAGGGTTTTCTTATTCATGAGACAGCCATCCTGCTAGGAGATTGTTCTGGGTACTTCATTCTCAACATTCTCCCATTAACATCTCTAGGGAAGAATTCTAGCCACCCATGGTTTCCCTTTACACATTGTCTTTTTTAGGAAACAGCATTCTGCACAGAATCCATTCAGACTCAGTGTCTCAGAGTAATAATCTCTGCTTCCAATCTTGGAGTCTGGTGGTACCCTTGTGTCTGTGATATACGTTCTGCATTGGGCCCTTATCAGTTTGATTTCATACCTAGGTGGACAAAGAGAGGCCTAGGGCATCTGAAGGTACCCAAAAGAGGATGTTAGGATATAGGCTAGTACAGAGGTCTGGGGAGGGTGCCAGCATTCTGCATGGGGTAAGAAGAAGTGAAGATAGTATCTCCTTCCTGGATTTAGCCCATGCCAAATAGGAAAAACCTTGGCCCCCCATGTACTCTTTCCACTACTGTTGTTGTTTTCCTATGTCACCATTCACATTCCTAGATCATGGGGCTGTCACTTAGATATCCCAGGTCCAAGCGTCATAGATGACTTACCAGTCAGTTTCTGGGCCCAGTGGGAGCTCAGTGTCTGATATTCCTAAGTAAATCCCACACCTCCTGGCTCTTAGCCAGCCAGAGTAATCTTAGTGAATGGAAGCCGGTTTGCTTCCACCCATAGCTGATTTGAAGCATTAAACCTGATGATCAGAAAGTTTGTGTAGGCACAGTATCCTCTAGGAACTATTCTGCATACTACCAGTCTCTTGAGTGAAGACCACACCAAGGCTGCATACCAAACATGTGACCATAGTCCAGGAGCACCTACCTATTACTGCTACACCTCTGCTGCCCCTGTCGATGGGATGGCAGAAAAGACATCCAAAACCAGGTCTTACCCTATGTATTTGAAGGAACAATGGAAGCCTCATGATTACAATGCTTCAGGTGTGGCCTTGAGAGAGGTCCCTTTATCAAAGTCCATGGCTGTTTCTAATTCTTGAGACAACTTGCTAAAAGATTGCACTAGTCACTTCATTCACTACAGTCTCCCATTGCCATCTCTAATGACTAACTCTAGCACACTATCATTTTGAACCCCTTTGCTCTAGTTTCAAAGGAGTTTCTCCCTGGAGTTCATTCTGAGTGTATCAGCAGAATATCCTCTGCTCTCAAGTGGAGAGTGTGGTGAATTCCTTGTGAGTGTGCAATGGGTTTTGTAACAGGACCATCCCTTCATTTGGTTTCAAAAGTATATAGACATCTAAAGGCCTGGGTGATTTGAAGATGCCCAGTGGAGAATGTTTGTATGTCTGCTGGGCCAGAGGTTGCAGGAGAGAGCTGGCTTCATGGGCTGAGAAGAAATGAAGTGAGACATTTCCTTTCCAGATTAATCTTATCCCATTTGGAGTGTCGAGTTTTGGTCCTTCTCCAAGCCATTTCATTCCCATGTTTGTGTTTTGAAATAAATTTTTGTTCACCCATAGGGCCACAGAACTCTCACTCAACTGACACCCTGGGGGCCACAGACTCCCACTCTGGTCCTGTGCTCAGTGAGAGCTTTCAGGCTCTCATTTAACAAAAGAAAAATGGCCTTTAGTCCCTGAGTGTTTGGTGACCTGCTATGGTATGGAAGGTGAAGGGGAGCCAAACTACCTCGAACAACTGGATGATTGAGTTGCCTTCATTCTGAATAGCAGACAGTTTTCACGTAGGCAGTATGGGCCAGAGGTGGTTCAGCATGGGGAATGCCCTTTCCAGGAACAGGGAACAATGTCCTTGTTCCAGATGCTTGAGCAATAGCCAGCAGAACCCCATAGCTACAGCTCAAACACTGCTACCTCCATCAACTGATAGAAATATTGGGAGGGACAAAGTCAGAAATCTCTAGCTCCTCAAGAAAGAACGCAGGCTTCTTGTTGACAGGGCTCCCAGGTGTAGTCATTCAGAGACTGCCTTTGCCTACACCCAGGCATTTCTTATTCTGGACACAACCAGGTTGATAGGAGACTGTGATGGGTACTTTATTTTCAACATTTTCCACATCTCATGTGTGAGGAATAACTCTGGTAGTCTTTGTCTCTATGTCCAGCAATTAACCTGTTTTTTAAATAAGTTTCCAAATGGTATCTATTCAAAGCCAGTGTCTTATAGTAATATCCCCTTCTTCTGTTTGGGAGTCTGCTATTGTCCTTGTGATGGTGAAATATGTATTGTAATGCGCCACTCTCAATTAAGAACCAGAATTATATGTAACCATACCCAAACCTAGGATGTGTGAAGGTGCCCAGGGACAATGCTTATGGGTAGGCTCAGCCAGAGGTTAGGGCTGGATCCTGCCTCATGTGTGAGAAGAGGGTAGGGAAGATAGGTATCTCATACCTCGATTTTATCCATGCCCATTTGAATGCAGAGCTTTGACTGGCCTGGAAGTCATTCCTATCCCATTGCTGCTATTCTAACTTGGTCTCAGTTCACACACCAAGACCATGGGACTGTGCCATACACAACCAAGGTACAAGGATTGGAGGTGAGTTCCCAAGGCTTGTCCTGAACCAATGCAGGCCTCTAAGTGTCTGATATCCGAGAGGACCTCTAACACTCCTGTCCCTGAGCCCTCAGTGTTTGGCAGTCTACAATGATCCTGGTAATGGGTAGCCACATGGACTCCTACCCCTAATTAATGGAGATACCCTCATTAAGAAGGACAGTCGATCTGTACATGTGCAGTATGCTCCATGACCTGATCAACACACAAAAAGCCTTTTGAAAAAATACTGCACCAAGGCCTCATTCCCACATCTTGATCATCACATGGAAGTCATCTTCATAACTCAGAGTCACTGCTGCTCCTATCTACTGAGAAGGTGGGCAGAAAGGCACCAAAAGCCAGTTTCCTTCAGCTTTTTCTGGGTACACATGAGATGGCCCACATCTATGAAATTTGGCCTGAGGTCTTGTGGGACTTACCCCACGTGCCATTGCCAGTGTGCTGGATCAGAATCCTGGGGGCTGATTCAGATTTAGTGGAGTAGGTGTGTTCCCAGCTATCCAAAATCCACAAAAGACCTTCCAGGCCTCCTTCAAATTCCGTGATTGGGGCTCAGTATGGTGTCCTACCTCTTGTTCATTGTCCGTGTGAGATGGTGCCCAAGATGTCACAAGTTTGGGGCTGAGCCCTCAGGAGATTTGCCTGAGGGTTACACCAGATGTGTCAAGATAGAAGCCAGCCAGTCGAATCAGTGGGGTGGGTGTGCTCCCACTGACTTTAAGACTGGAAAGGCCTTCTGCACCTTGTTGCCTTACACTAACAAGGCTAGATTAGGAAGGTCTGGCTCTTGCCAGGTGGGTACCTCTGATATGGTGCCCCAGATCTCCATGGTTTGGCCCGAGATCTCGAGGGATTTACACCTGTGTCAGGCATGCCTGGTGAGTGAAATGAAAAGCCAGGTGGTTGACTCAATGGAGCGGGTGTGTTCCCCACAGGTGTGAAGATAGAAAAGGATTTCTGGACCTCATGTGCCCCTGTGAAATAGGCTTGACAAAAAACTTCAGTCTTAACTGTGCCCCCAAGATGTCACCCAAGATCTCTATGGTCTGGTCTAAGATTTCTCAAGATTTGCCACTGGTTCGAGTGAGCTATTTCCAAATGCAATCCAGGCTGCCTTTCAAGGGAGCACGGGTGTTCCCTGTGGTCACTCATCTGTTGAAAAGGCCTTGTGGGCCATTTTGACTACCAGGAAACAGGCGCAGCCTCATAAGGAGTTCCAGCACTTGAATACTTGCACAGAAGGTGCCAGAGATCTCATGATATTTGACCCTAGATCACAGGAGGTTTGTCAGAATGGAAACCAGGCTGTGTTTCAGGGGATCAGGGGTACTCCCATCATTCCTGAATCCACGGAACAGCAATTTCAGGGCTTTTTCATCTCCCAGAACAAGGCTCACCAGGAAATTCCAGCACTTGCCAGGTGCCCAACAGACACAAGGAGGCAGTGATATTGTGAGTTTTGTCCAACATCTTGCAACATTTGCCCCTGGGTTACACGAAGTGTGAAAAAATGAAAGCCAGGCTGTATTTCAGGGAAGCAAGGGTATTCCTGACAATCCAGAATCAGCGAAAAGGAATTCAGGGTCTCTATTGCCTCCAGGAATGAGCCTCCGCATGGCGGTTCTGGGTCTTCCCAGATACCCGCCAGTTGGCTCCCTAGATCTTGAAAGATTTGGAATAAAACCTCGCAAAATTTGACGCTGGGTAGGCAAGCTTCTTCCAACAGGAATCCTGGCTGCCTTTCAGGGGAGCACGGGTATCCCCCATGGTACCTCATTTGCTGAAAATGCCTTGCAGGCCATTTTCACCTACAGAAAACATGATCAGCTAGCGAGTTCCAGTGCTTGCTGGGTATCTGCCAGAGGGAACTGGAGATCTGCCAAGATTTGCCCCTGGATCCTGGGAGATGTGCCCAAATGGAAGCCAGGCTGCCTTTCAAGAACGCAGTAGTCACGATCTTCCTGAAAGACTGGAAAAGTAATTCAGGACCAGGAACCTCGGCTACAGCTCTTCTGCTGTGGCCTGGTGTCCTCTTGGCGCCCTAAATCTCGCGAGATGTGGACTGGGGTCTCACAAGATTTACCACAGGGTCACAGAGAGGTTTGTCAAAATGGGAGCCAAGCTGAGTTTCGTGGGAGCAGGGGCTTCCCAAACCATCTCAAATCTGCAGAAAAAATGCCGCAAAGGGCAATCTTGCCTCCGGGAAGGAGGCTCTGCTAGGGAGTTCTGGCTCTTGCTGAGTGCACGCTACATGTTGGCCAAGGTCTCGCAAGATGTGGCTCAAGGTCCCGTGTGTTTGACCCCTGGCACGTGATTTGTGCATGG